>NW_028317651.1:5876613-6029045 GCF_055824585.1 Amblyomma mixtum | reverse complement strand
CAAAACTCCGAAACTCCAAAATCCAAAACTCCAAAACTCCAAAACTCCAAAACTCCGAAACTCGGAAACTCCAAAACTCCAAAACTCCGAAACTCCATAACTCCAAAACTCCGAAACTCCAAAACTCCAAAACTCCAAAACTCCAAAACTCCGAAACTCCAAAACTCCGAAACTCCAAAACTCCAAAACTCCGAAACTCCAAAACTCCAAAACTCCAAAACTCCGAAACTCCGAAACTCCAAAACTCCAAAACTCCGAAACTCCAAAACTCCAAAACTCCAAAACTGCAAAACTCCAAAACTGCAAAACTCCGAAACTCCAAAACTCCAAAACTCCAAAACTCCGAAACTCCGAAACTCCGAAACTCCTAAAACTCCGATACTCCGAAACTCCAAAACTCCTAAACTCCAAAACTCCGAAACTCCGAAACTCCGAAACTCCAAAACACCAAAACTCCAAAACTCCGAAACTCCGAAACTCCAAAACTCCAAAACTCCGAAACTCCGAAACTCCGAAACTCCGAAACTCCAAAACTCCAAAACTCCAAAACTCCGAAACTCCAAAACTCCAAAACTCCAAAACTCCAAAACTCCAAAACTCCGAAACTCCGAAACTCCAAAACTCCAAAACTCCAAAACTCCGAAACTCCAAAACTCCGAAACTCCAAAACTCCAAAACTCCAAAACTCCAAAACTCCAAAACTCCGAAACTCCAAAACTCCAAAACTCCAAAACTCCTAAACTCCAAAACTGCAAAACTCCAAAACTCCAAAACTCCGAAACTCCAAAACTCCAAAACTCCGAAACTCCGAAACTCCGAAACTCCAAAACTCCGAAACTCCGAAACTCCGAAACTCCAAAACTCCGAAACTCCAAAACTCCGAAACTCCGAAACTCCGAAACTCCGAAACTCCAAAACTCCAAAACTCCAAAACTCCGAAACTCCAAAACTCCGAAACTCCAAAACTCCAAAACTCCAAAACTCCAAAACTCCGAAACTCCAAAACTCCGAAACTCCAAAACTCCAAAACTCCAAAACTCCAAAACTCCGAAACTCCAAAACTCCAAAACTCCAAAACTCCAAAACTGCAAAACTCCAAAACTCCAAAACTCCGAAACTCCAAAACTCCAAAACTCCGAAACTCCGAAACTCCGAAACTCCAAAACTCCGAAACTCCGAAACTCCGAAACTCCAAAACTCCGAAACTCCAAAACTCCGAAACTCCGAAACTCCGAAACTCCAAAACTCCAAAACTCCGAAACTCCAAAACTCCGAAACTCCAAAACTCCAAAACTCCAAAACTCCAAAACTCCGAAACTCCAAAACTCCGAAACTCCAAAACTCCAAAACTCCAAAACTCCGAAACTCCAAAACTCCAAAACTCCCAAACTCCGAAACTCCAAAACTCCAAAACTCCAAAACTCCAAAACTCCAAAACTCCGAAACTCCAAAACTCCGAAACTCCAAAACTCCAAAACTCCAAAACTCCAAAACTCCAAAACTCCGAAACTCCAAAACTCCAAAACTCCAAAACTCCGAAACTCCGAAACTCCGAAACTCCGAAACTCCAAAACTCCAAAACTCCAAAACTCCGAAACTCCGAAACTCCAAAACTCCAAAACTCTAGAACTCCGAAACTCCAAAACTCCAAAACTCCAAAACTCCAAAACTCCGAAACTCCAAAACTCCAAAACTCCAAAACACCGAAACTCCGAAACTCCGAAACTCCAAAACTCCAAAACTCCAAAACTGCAAAACTCCAAAACTGCAAAACTCCGAAACTCCAAAACTCCAAAACTCCAAAACTCCGAAACTCCGAAACTCCGATACTCCGAAACTCGGAAACTCCCAAACTCCAAAACTCGAAAACTCCGAAACTCCGAAACTCCGAAACTCCAAAACTCCAAACCTCCAAAACTCCAAAACTCCGAAACTCCGAAACTCCAAAACTCGAAAACTCCGAAACTCCGAAACTCCAAAACTCCAAAAGTCCAAAACTCCAAAACTCCAAAACTCCGAAACTCCAAAACTCCAAAACTCCAAAACTCCAAAACTCCGAAACTCCAAAACTCCAAAACTCCAAAACTCCGAAACTCCAAAACTCCCAAACTCCAAAACTCCAAAACTCCGAAACTCCGAAACTCCGAAACTCCAAAACTCCGAAACTCCGAAACTCCAAAACTCCAAAACTCCAAAACTCCGAAACTCTAAAACTCCGAAACTCCGAAACTCCAAAACTCCAAAACTCCAAAACTCCGAAACTCCGAAACTCCAAAACTCCAAAACTCCAAAACTCCGAAACTCCGAAACTCCAAAACTCCAAAACTCCGAAACTCCGAAACTCCGAAACTCCAAAACTCCAAAACTCCAAAACTCCGAAACTCCAAAATTCCAAAACTCCAAAACTCCAAAACTCCAAAACTCCAAAACTCCGAAACTCCGAAACTCCAAAACTCCAAAACTCCAAAACTCCAAAACTCCGAAACTCCAAAACTCCGAAACTCCAAAACTCCAAAACTCCAAAACTCCAAAACTCCGAAACTCCAAAACTCCAAAACTCCAAAACTGCAAAACTCCAAAACTCCAAAACTCCGAAACTCCAAAACTCCAAAACTCCGAAACTCCGAAACTCCGAAACTCCAAAACTCCGAAACTCCGAAACTCCGAAACTCCAAAACTCCGAAACTCCAAAACTCCGAAACTCCGAAACTCCGAAACTCCGAAACTCCAAAACTCCAAAACTCCAAAACTCCGAAACTCCAAAACTCCGAAACTCCAAAACTCCAAAACTCCAAAACTCCAAAACTCCAAAACTCCGAAACTCCAAAACTCCGAAACTCCAAAACTCCAAAACTCCGAAACTCCGAAACTCCAAAACTCCGAAACTCCAAAACTCCAAAACTCCAAAACTCCAAAACTCCGAAACTCCAAAACTCCAAAACTCCAAAACACCGAAACTCCGAAACTCCGAAACTCCGAAACTCCGAAACTCCGAAACTCCGAAACTCCGAAACTCCAAAACTCCAAAACTCCAAAACTCCAAAACTCCGAAACTCCGAAACTCCAAAACTCCAAAACTCTAGAACTCCGAAACTCCAAAACTCCAAAACTCCAAAACTCCAAAACTCCGAAACTCCAAAACTCCGAAACTCCAAAACTCCAAAACTCCAAAACTCCGAAACTCCAAAACTCCAAAACTCCAAAACTCCAAAACTCCAAAACTGCAAAACTGCAAAACTCCAAAACTCCAAAACTCCAAAACTCCGAAACTCCGAAACTCCGAAACTCCAAAACTCCAAAACTCCGAAACTCCGAAACTCCAAAACTCCAAAACTCCGAAACTCCAAAACTCCAAAACTCCAAAACTCCAAAACTCCGAAACTCCAAAACTCCAAAACTCCAAAACTCCAAAACTCCGAAACTCCAAAACTCCGAAACTCCAAAACTCCAAAACTCCAAAACTCCAAAACTCCAAAACTCCGAAACTCCAAAACTCCAAAACTCCAAAACTCCAAAACTCCAAAACTCCAAAACTGCAAAACTCCAAAACTCCAAAACTCCGAAACTCCAAAACTCCAAAACTCCGAAACTCCGAAACTCCGAAACTCCGAAACTCCAAAACTCCGAAACTCCGAAACTCCAAAACTCCGAAACTTAGAAACTCAGAAACTCCGAAACTCCGAAACTCCGAAACTCCAAAACTCCAAAACTCCGAAACTCCGAAACTCCAAAACTCCAAAACTCCAAAACTCTAAAACTCCAAAACTCCAAAACTCCAAAACTGCAAAACTCCAAAACTCCAAAACTCCGAAACTCCAAAACTCCAAAACTCCGAAACTCCAAAACTCTAAAACTCCAAAACTCCGAAACTCCGAAACTCCAAAACTCCGAAACTCCGAAACTCCAAAACTCCAAAACTCCGAAACTCCAAAACTCCAAAACTCCAAAACTGCAAAACTCCAAAACTGCAAAACTCCGAAACTCCAAAACTCCAAAACTCCGAAACTCCGAAACTCCGAAACTCCGAAACTCCGAAACTCCAAAACTCCAAAACTCCGAAACTCCGAAACTCCGAAACTCCACAACTCCGAAACTCCAAAACTCCAAAACTCCAAAACTCCGAAACTCCAAAACTCCAAAACTCCAATACTCCGAAACTCCAAAACTCCGAAACTCCGAAACTCCAAAACTCCAAAACTCCGAAACTCCAAAACTCCGAAACTCCGAAACTCCAAAACTCCGAAACTCCAAAACTCCAAAACTCCAAAACTCCGAAACTCCAAAACTCCAAAACTCCAAAACTCCGAAACTCCAAAATCCAAAACTCCAAAACTCCAAAACTCCAAAACTCCGAAACTCGGAAACTCCAAAACTCCAAAACTCCGAAACTCCATAACTCCAAAACTCCGAAACTCCAAAACTCCAAAACTCCAAAACTCCAAAACTCCGAAACTCCAAAACTCCGAAACTCCAAAACTCCAAAACTCCGAAACTCCAAAACTCCAAAACTCCAAAACTCCGAAACTCCGAAACTCCAAAACTCCAAAACTCCGAAACTCCAAAACTCCAAAACTCCAAAACTGCAAAACTCCAAAACTGCAAAACTCCGAAACTCCAAAACTCCAAAACTCCAAAACTCCGAAACTCCGAAACTCCGAAACTCCTAAAACTCCGATACTCCGAAACTCCAAAACTCCTAAACTCCAAAACTCCGAAACTCCGAAACTCCGAAACTCCAAAACACCAAAACTCCAAAACTCCGAAACTCCGAAACTCCAAAACTCCAAAACTCCGAAACTCCGAAACTCCGAAACTCCGAAACTCCAAAACTCCAAAACTCCAAAACTCCGAAACTCCAAAACTCCAAAACTCCAAAACTCCAAAACTCCAAAACTCCGAAACTCCGAAACTCCAAAACTCCAAAACTCCAAAACTCCGAAACTCCAAAACTCCGAAACTCCAAAACTCCAAAACTCCAAAACTCCAAAACTCCAAAACTCCGAAACTCCAAAACTCCAAAACTCCAAAACTCCTAAACTCCAAAACTGCAAAACTCCAAAACTCCAAAACTCCGAAACTCCAAAACTCCAAAACTCCGAAACTCCGAAACTCCGAAACTCCAAAACTCCGAAACTCCGAAACTCCGAAACTCCAAAACTCCGAAACTCCAAAACTCCGAAACTCCGAAACTCCGAAACTCCGAAACTCCAAAACTCCAAAACTCCAAAACTCCGAAACTCCAAAACTCCGAAACTCCAAAACTCCAAAACTCCAAAACTCCAAAACTCCGAAACTCCAAAACTCCGAAACTCCAAAACTCCAAAACTCCAAAACTCCGAAACTCCGAAACTCCAAAACTCCAAAACTCCGAAACTCCAAAACTCCAAAACTCCGAAACTCCGAAACTCCAAAACTCCAAAACTCCGAAACTCCGAAACTCCAAAACTGCAAAACTGCGAAACTCCGAAACTCCGAAACTCCGAAACTCCAAAACACCGAAACTCCAAAACTCCGAAACTCCGAAACTCCAAAACTCCAAAACTCCAAAACTCCGAAACTCCAAAACTCCAAAACTCCAAAACTCCGAAACTCCAAAACTCCAAAACTCCAAAACTCCAAAACTCCAAAATTCCGAAACTCCGAAACTCCGAAACTCCAAAACTCCGAAACTCCGAAACTCCGAAACTCCAAAACTCCAAAACTCCGAAACTCCAAAACTCCAAAACTCCAAAACTCCGAAACTCCGAAACTCCAAAACTCCAAAACTCCGAAACTCCAAAACTCCGAAACTCCGAAACTCCAAAACTCCAAAACTCCAAAACTCCAAAACTCCAAAACTCCGAAACTCCAAAACTCCAAAACTCCAAAACTCCGAAACTCCGAAACTCCAAAACTCCAAAACTCCGAAACTCCAAAACTCCGAAACTCCGATACTCCGAAACTCCAAAACTCCAAAACTCCAAAACTCCGAAACTCCGAAACTCCGAAACTCCGAAACTCCAAAACTCCGAAACTCCAAAACACCAAAACTCCAAAACTCCGAAACTCCGAAACTCCAAAACTCCAAAACTCCGAAACTCCGAAACTCCGAAACTCCGAAACTCCAAAACTCCAAAACTCCAAAACTCCGAAACTCCAAAACTACAAAACTCCAAAACTCCAAAACTCCAAAACTCCGAAACTCCGAAACTCCAAAACTCCAAAACTCCAAAACTCCGAAACTCCAAAACTCCGAAACTCCAAAACTCCAAAACTCCAAAACTCCAAAACTCCGAAACTCCAAAACTCCAAAACTCCAAAACTCCAAAACTGCAAAACTCCAAAACTCCAAAACTCCGAAACTCCAAAACTCCAAAACTCCGAAACTCCGAAACTCCGAAACTCCGAAACTCCGAAACTCCGAAACTCCAAAACTCCGAAACTCCAAAACTCCGAAACTCCGAAACTCCGAAACTCCGAAACTCCAAAACTCCAAAACTCCAAAACTCCGAAACTCCAAAACTCCAAAACTCCGAAACTCCAAAACTCCGAAACTCCAAAACTCCAAAACTCCAAAACTCCAAAACTCCGAAACTCCAAAACTCCGAAACTCCAAAACTCCAAAACTCCGAAACTCCGAAACTCCAAAACTCCAAAACTCCGAAACTCCAAAACTCCAAAACTCCAAAACTGCAAAACTCCAAAACTGCAAAACTCCGAAACTCCGAAACTCCGAAACTCCGAAACTCCGAAACTCCGAAACTCCAAAACTCCAAAACTCCAAAACTCCGAAACTCCGAAACTCCGAAACTCCAAAACTCCGAAACTCCAAAACTCCAAAACTCCAAAACTCCGAAACTCCAAAACTCCAAAACTCCAATACTCCGAAACTCCAAAACTCCGAAACTCCGAAACTCCAAAACTCCAAAACTCCGAAACTCCAAAACTCCGAAACTCCGAAACTCCAAAACTCCGAAACTCCAAAACTCCAAAACTCCAAAACTCCGAAACTCCAAAACTCCAAAACTCCAAAACTCCGAAACTCCAAAACTCCAAAACTCCAAAACTCCAAAACTCCGAAACTCCAAAATCCAAAACTCCAAAACTCCAGAACTCCAAAACTCCGAAACTCGGAAACTCCATAACTCCAAAACTCCGAAACTCCATAACTCCAAAACTCCGAAACTCCAAAACTCCAAAACTCCAAAACTCCAAAACTCCAAAACTCCGAAACTCCAAAACTCCGAAACTCCAAACCTCCAAAACTCCGAAACTCCAAAACTCCAAAACTCCAAAACTCCGAAACTCCGAAACTCCAAAACTCCAAAACTCCGAAACTCCAAAACTCCAAAACTCCGAAACTCCAAAACTCCAAAACTCCAAAACTCCAAAATTCCAAAACTCTAAAACTCCAAAACTCCAAAACTCCGAAACTCCAAAACTCCAAAACTCCAATACTCCGAAACTCCAAAACTCCGAAACTCCGAAACTCCAAAACTCCAAAACTCCGAAACTCCAAAACTCCGAAACTCCGAAACTCCAAAACTCCGAAACTCCAAAACTCCAAAACTCCAAAACTCCGAAACTCCAAAACTCCAAAACTCCAAAACTCCAAAACTCCGAAACTCCAAAATCCAAAACTCCAAAACTCCAAAACTCCGAAACTCGGAAACTCCAAAACTCCAAAACTCCGAAACTCCATAACTCCAAAACTCCAAAACTCCGAAACTCCAAAACTCCGAAACTCCAAAACTCCAAAACTCCGAAACTCCAAAACTCCAAAACTCCAAAACTCCGAAACTCCGAAACTCCAAAACTCCAAAACTCCGAAACTCCAAAACTCCAAAACTCCAAAACTCCGAAACTCCAAAACTCCAAAACTCCAAAACTCCAAAACTCCAAAACTCCGAAACTCCAAAACTCCAAAACTCCAAAACTCCGAAACTCCAAAACTCCAAAACTCCAATACTCCGAAACTCCAAAACTCCGAAACTCCGAAACTCCAAAACTCCAAAACTCCGAAACTCCAAAACTCCGAAACTCCGAAACTCCAAAACTCCGAAACTCCAAAACTCCAAAACTCCAAAACTCCAAAACTCCGAAACTCCAAAACTCCAAAACTCCAAAACTCCAAAACTCCGAAACTCCAAAATCCAAAACTCCAAAACTCCAAAACTCCAAAACTCCGAAACTCGGAAACTCCAAAACTCCAAAACTCCGAAACTCCATAACTCCAAAACTCCTAAACTCCAAAACTCCAAAACTCCAAAACTCCAAAACTCCGAAACTCCAAAACTCCGAAACTCCAAAACTCCAAAACTCCGAAACTCCAAAACTCCAAAACTCCAAAACTCCAAAACTCCGAAACTCCGAAACTCCAAAACTCCAAAACTCCGAAACTCCAAAACTCCAAAACTCCAAAACTCCAAAACTCCGAAACTCCAAAACTCCAAAACTGCAAAACTCCAAAACTGCAAAACTCCGAAACTCCAAAACTCCAAAACTCCGAAACTCCGAAACTCCAAAACTCCGAAACTCCGAAACTCCAAAACTCCAAAACTCCAAAACTCCGAAACTCCAAAACTCCGAAACTCCGAAACTCCAAAACTCCAAAACTCCGAAACTCCGAAACTCCGAAACTCCGAAACTCCAAAACTCCAAAACTCCAAAACTCCAAAACTCCGAAACTCCGAAACTCCAAAACTCCGAAACTCCGAAACTCCAAAACTCCAAAACTCCAAAACTCCGAAACTCCAAAACTCCGAAACTCCAAAACTCCAAAACTCCAAAACTCCAAAACTCCAAAACTCCGAAACTCCAAAACTCCAAAACTCCAAAACTGCAAAACTGCAAAACTCCAAAACTCCAAAACTCCGAAACTCCAAAACTCCAAAACTCCGAAACTCCGAAACTCCGAAACTCCGAAACTCCGAAACTCCGAAACTCCGAAACTCCGAAACTCCAAAACTCCGAAACTCCAAAACTCCGAAACTCCGAAACTCCGAAACTCCGAAACTCCAAAACTCCAAAACTCCAAAACTCCGAAACTCCAAAACTCCGAAACTCCGAAACTCCAAAACTCCAAAACTCCAAAACTCCAAAACTCCGAAACTCCAAAACTCCGAAACTCCAAAACTCCAAAACTCCGAAACTCCGAAACTCCAAAACTCCAAAACTCCAAAACTCCGAAACTCCAAAACTCCAAAACTCCAATACTCCGAAACTCCAAAACTCCGAAACTCCGAAACTCCAAAACTCCAAAACTCCGAAACTCCAAAACTCCGAAACTCCGAAACTCCAAAACTCCCAAACTCCAAAACTCCAAAACTCCAAAACTCCGAAACTCCAAAACTCCAAAACTCCAAAACTCCGAAACTCCAAAATCCAAAACTCCAAAACTCCAAAACTCCAAAACTCCGAAACTCGGAAACTCCAAAACTCCAAAACTCCGAAACTCCATAACTCCAAAACTCCGAAACTCCAAAACTCCAAAACTCCAAAACTCCAAAACTCCGAAACTCCAAAACTCCGAAACTCCAAAACTCCAAAACTCCGAAACTCCAAAACTCCAAAACTCCAAAACTCCGAAACTCCGAAACTCCAAAACTCCAAAACTCCGAAACTCCAAAACTCCAAAACTCCAAAACTGCAAAACTCCAAAACTGCAAAACTCCGAAACTCCAAAACTCCAAAACTCCAAAACTCCGAAACTCCGAAACTCCGAAACTCCTAAAACTCCGATACTCCGAAACTCCAAAACTCCTAAACTCCAAAACTCCGAAACTCCGAAACTCCGAAACTCCAAAACACCAAAACTCCAAAACTCCGAAACTCCGAAACTCCAAAACTCCAAAACTCCGAAACTCCGAAACTCCGAAACTCCGAAACTCCAAAACTCCAAAACTCCAAAACTCCGAAACTCCAAAACTCCAAAACTCCAAAACTCCAAAACTCCAAAACTCTGAAACTCCGAAACTCCAAAACTCCAAAACTCCAAAACTCCGAAACTCCAAAACTCCGAAACTCCAAAACTCCAAAACTCCAAAACTCCAAAACTCCAAAACTCCGAAACTCCGAAACTCCAAAACTCCAAAACTCCAAAACTCCTAAACTGCAAAACTCCAAAACTCCAAAACTCCGAAACTCCAAAACTCCAAAACTCCGAAACTCCGAAACTCCGAAACTCCAAAACTCCGAAACTCCGAAACTCCGAAACTCCAAAACTCCGAAACTCCAAAACTCCGAAACTCCGAAACTCCGAAACTCCGAAACTCCAAAACTCCAAAACTCCAAAACTCCGAAACTCCAAAACTCCGAAACTCCAAAACTCCAAAACTCCAAAACTCCAAAACTCCGAAACTCCAAAACTCCGAAACTCCAAAACTCCAAAACTCCAAAACTCCGAAACTCCGAAACTCCAAAACTCCAAAACTCCGAAACTCCAAAACTCCAAAACTCCGAAACTCCGAAACTCCAAAACTCCAAAACTCCGAAACTCCGAAACTCCAAAACTGCAAAACTGCGAAACTCCGAAACTCCGAAACTCCGAAACTCCAAAACACCGAAACTCCAAAACTCCGAAACTCCGAAACTCCAAAACTCCAAAACTCCAAAACTCCGAAACTCCAAAACTCCAAAACTCCAAAACTCCGAAACTCCAAAACTCCAAAACTCCAAAACTCCAAAACTCCAAAATTCCGAAACTCCGAAACTCCGAAACTCCAAAACTCCGAAACTCCGAAACTCCGAAACTCCAAAACTCCAAAACTCCGAAACTCCAAAACTCCAAAACTCCAAAACTCCGAAACTCCGAAACTCCAAAACTCCAAAACTCCGAAACTCCAAAACTCCGAAACTCCGAAACTCCAAAACTCCAAAACTCCAAAACTCCAAAACTCCAAAACTCCGAAACTCCAAAACTCCAAAACTCCAAAACTCCGAAACTCCGAAACTCCAAAACTCCAAAACTCCGAAACTCCAAAACTCCGAAACTCCGATACTCCGAAACTCCAAAACTCCAAAACTCCAAAACTCCGAAACTCCGAAACTCCGAAACTCCGAAACTCCAAAACTCCGAAACTCCAAAACACCAAAACTCCAAAACTCCGAAACTCCGAAACTCCAAAACTCCAAAACTCCGAAACTCCGAAACTCCGAAACTCCGAAACTCCAAAACTCCAAAACTCCAAAACTCCGAAACTCCAAAACTACAAAACTCCAAAACTCCAAAACTCCAAAACTCCGAAACTCCGAAACTCCAAAACTCCAAAACTCCAAAACTCCGAAACTCCAAAACTCCGAAACTCCAAAACTCCAAAACTCCAAAACTCCAAAACTCCGAAACTCCAAAACTCCAAAACTCCAAAACTCCAAAACTGCAAAACTCCAAAACTCCAAAACTCCGAAACTCCAAAACTCCAAAACTCCGAAACTCCGAAACTCCGAAACTCCGAAACTCCGAAACTCCGAAACTCCAAAACTCCGAAACTCCAAAACTCCGAAACTCCGAAACTCCGAAACTCCGAAACTCCAAAACTCCAAAACTCCAAAACTCCGAAACTCCAAAACTCCAAAACTCCGAAACTCCAAAACTCCGAAACTCCAAAACTCCAAAACTCCAAAACTCCAAAACTCCGAAACTCCAAAACTCCGAAACTCCAAAACTCCAAAACTCCGAAACTCCGAAACTCCAAAACTCCAAAACTCCGAAACTCCAAAACTCCAAAACTCCAAAACTCCAAAACTCCAAAACTCCGAAACTCCAAAACTCCAAAACTCCAAAACTCCGAAACTCCAAAATCCAAAACTCCAAAACTCCAAAACTCCAAAACTCCGAAACTCGGAAACTCCAAAACTCCAAAACTCCGAAACTCCATAACTCCAAAACTCCGAAACTCCAAAACTCCAAAACTCCAAAACTCCAAAACTCCGAAACTCCAAAACTCCGAAACTCCAAAACTCCAAAACTCCGAAACTCCAAAACTCCAAAACTCCAAAACTCCGAAACTCCGAAACTCCAAAACTCCAAAACTCCGAAACTCCAAAACTCCAAAACTCCAAAACTGCAAAACTCCAAAACTGCAAAACTCCGAAACTCCAAAACTCCAAAACTCCAAAACTCCGAAACTCCGAAACTCCGAAACTCCTAAAACTCCGATACTCCGAAACTCCAAAACTCCTAAACTCCAAAACTCCGAAACTCCGAAACTCCGAAACTCCAAAACACCAAAACTCCAAAACTCCGAAACTCCGAAACTCCAAAACTCCAAAACTCCGAAACTCCGAAACTCCGAAACTCCGAAACTCCAAAACTCCAAAACTCCAAAACTCCGAAACTCCAAAACTCCAAAACTCCAAAACTCCAAAACTCCAAAACTCTGAAACTCCGAAACTCCAAAACTCCAAAACTCCAAAACTCCGAAACTCCAAAACTCCGAAACTCCAAAACTCCAAAACTCCAAAACTCCAAAACTCCAAAACTCCGAAACTCCGAAACTCCAAAACTCCAAAACTCCAAAACTCCTAAACTGCAAAACTCCAAAACTCCAAAACTCCGAAACTCCAAAACTCCAAAACTCCGAAACTCCGAAACTCCGAAACTCCAAAACTCCGAAACTCCGAAACTCCGAAACTCCAAAACTCCGAAACTCCAAAACTCCGAAACTCCGAAACTCCGAAACTCCGAAACTCCAAAACTCCAAAACTCCAAAACTCCGAAACTCCAAAACTCCGAAACTCCAAAACTCCAAAACTCCAAAACTCCAAAACTCCGAAACTCCAAAACTCCGAAACTCCAAAACTCCAAAACTCCAAAACTCCGAAACTCCGAAACTCCAAAACTCCAAAACTCCGAAACTCCAAAACTCCAAAACTCCGAAACTCCGAAACTCCAAAACTCCAAAACTCCGAAACTCCGAAACTCCAAAACTGCAAAACTGCGAAACTCCGAAACTCCGAAACTCCGAAACTCCAAAACACCGAAACTCCAAAACTCCGAAACTCCGAAACTCCAAAACTCCAAAACTCCAAAACTCCGAAACTCCAAAACTCCAAAACTCCAAAACTCCGAAACTCCAAAACTCCAAAACTCCAAAACTCCAAAACTCCAAAATTCCGAAACTCCGAAACTCCGAAACTCCAAAACTCCGAAACTCCGAAACTCCGAAACTCCAAAACTCCAAAACTCCGAAACTCCAAAACTCCAAAACTCCAAAACTCCGAAACTCCGAAACTCCAAAACTCCAAAACTCCGAAACTCCAAAACTCCGAAACTCCGAAACTCCAAAACTCCAAAACTCCAAAACTCCAAAACTCCAAAACTCCGAAACTCCAAAACTCCAAAACTCCAAAACTCCGAAACTCCGAAACTCCAAAACTCCAAAACTCCGAAACTCCAAAACTCCGAAACTCCGATACTCCGAAACTCCAAAACTCCAAAACTCCAAAACTCCGAAACTCCGAAACTCCGAAACTCCGAAACTCCAAAACTCCGAAACTCCAAAACACCAAAACTCCAAAACTCCGAAACTCCGAAACTCCAAAACTCCAAAACTCCGAAACTCCGAAACTCCGAAACTCCGAAACTCCAAAACTCCAAAACTCCAAAACTCCGAAACTCCAAAACTACAAAACTCCAAAACTCCAAAACTCCAAAACTCCGAAACTCCGAAACTCCAAAACTCCAAAACTCCAAAACTCCGAAACTCCAAAACTCCGAAACTCCAAAACTCCAAAACTCCAAAACTCCAAAACTCCGAAACTCCAAAACTCCAAAACTCCAAAACTCCAAAACTGCAAAACTCCAAAACTCCAAAACTCCGAAACTCCAAAACTCCAAAACTCCGAAACTCCGAAACTCCGAAACTCCGAAACTCCGAAACTCCGAAACTCCAAAACTCCGAAACTCCAAAACTCCGAAACTCCGAAACTCCGAAACTCCGAAACTCCAAAACTCCAAAACTCCAAAACTCCGAAACTCCAAAACTCCAAAACTCCGAAACTCCAAAACTCCGAAACTCCAAAACTCCAAAACTCCAAAACTCCAAAACTCCGAAACTCCAAAACTCCGAAACTCCAAAACTCCAAAACTCCGAAACTCTGAAACTCCAAAACTCCAAAACTCCGAAACTCCAAAACTCCAAAACTCCAAAACTGCAAAACTCCAAAACTGCAAAACTCCGAAACTCCGAAACTCCGAAACTCCGAAACTCCGAAACTCCGAAACTCCGAAACTCCAAAACTCCAAAACTCCAAAACTCCGAAACTCCGAAACTCCGAAACTCCAAAACTCCGAAACTCCAAAACTCCAAAACTCCAAAACTCCAAAACTCCGAAACTCCAAAACTCCAAAACTCCAATACTCCGAAACTCCAAAACTCCGAAACTCCGAAACTCCAAAACTCCAAAACTCCGAAACTCCAAAACTCCGAAACTCCGAAACTCCAAAACTCCGAAACTCCAAAACTCCAAAACTCCGAAACTCCAAAACTCCAAAACTCCAAAACTCCGAAACTCCAAAACTCCAAAACTCCAAAACTCCAAAACTCCGAAACTCCAAAATCCAAAACTCCAAAACTCCAGAACTCCAAAACTCCGAAACTCGGAAACTCCATAACTCCAAAACTCCGAAACTCCATAACTCCAAAACTCCGAAACTCCAAAACTCCAAAACTCCAAAACTCCAAAACTCCAAAACTCCGAAACTCCAAAACTCCGAAACTCCAAACCTCCAAAACTGCGAAACTCCAAAACTCCAAAACTCCAAAACTCCGAAACTCGGAAACTCCATAACTCCAAAACTCCGAAACTCCATAACTCCAAAACTCCGAAACTCCAAAACTCCAAAACTCCAAAACTCCAAAACTCCAAAACTCCGAAACTCCAAAACTCCGAAACTCCAAACCTCCAAAACTCCGAAACTCCAAAACTCCAAAACTCCAAAACTCCGAAACTCCGAAACTCCAAAACTCCAAAACTCCGAAACTCCAAAACTCCAAAACTCCGAAACTCCAAAACTCCAAAACTCCAAAACTCCAAAATTCCAAAACTCTAAAACTCCAAAACTCCAAAACTCCGAAACTCCAAAACTCCAAAACTCCAATACTCCGAAACTCCAAAACTCCGAAACTCCGAAACTCCAAAACTCCAAAACTCCGAAACTCCAAAACTCCGAAACTCCGAAACTCCAAAACTCCGAAACTCCAAAACTCCAAAACTCCAAAACTCCGAAACTCCAAAACTCCAAAACTCCAAAACTCCAAAACTCCGAAACTCCAAAATCCAAAACTCCAAAACTCCAAAACTCCGAAACTCGGAAACTCCAAAACTCCAAAACTCCGAAACTCCATAACTCCAAAACTCCAAAACTCCGAAACTCCAAAACTCCGAAACTCCAAAACTCCAAAACTCCGAAACTCCAAAACTCCAAAACTCCAAAACTCCGAAACTCCGAAACTCCAAAACTCCAAAACTCCGAAACTCCAAAACTCCAAAACTCCAAAACTCCGAAACTCCAAAACTCCAAAACTCCAAAACTCCAAAACTCCAAAACTCCGAAACTCCAAAACTCCAAAACTCCAAAACTCCGAAACTCCAAAACTCCAAAACTCCAATACTCCGAAACTCCAAAACTCCGAAACTCCGAAACTCCAAAACTCCAAAACTCCGAAACTCCAAAACTCCGAAACTCCGAAACTCCAAAACTCCGAAACTCCAAAACTCCAAAACTCCAAAACTCCAAAACTCCGAAACTCCAAAACTCCAAAACTCCAAAACTCCAAAACTCCGAAACTCCAAAATCCAAAACTCCAAAACTCCAAAACTCCAAAACTCCGAAACTCGGAAACTCCAAAACTCCAAAACTCCGAAACTCCATAACTCCA
This sequence comes from Amblyomma mixtum, assembly GCF_055824585.1. NCBI lineage: Eukaryota > Metazoa > Arthropoda > Arachnida > Ixodida > Ixodidae > Amblyomma > Amblyomma mixtum. The sequence goes on along the minus strand of NW_028317651.1, from coordinate 6,013,185 downwards.
AAACTCCTAAACTCCAAAACTCCAAAACTCCAAAACTCCAAAACTCCGAAACTCCAAAACTCCGAAACTCCAAAACTCCAAAACTCCGAAACTCCAAAACTCCAAAACTCCAAAACTCCAAAACTCCAAAACTCCGAAACTCCGAAACTCCGAAACTCCGAAACTCCAAAACTCCAAAACTCCGAAACTCCAAAACTCCAAAACTCCAAAACTCCAAAACTCCGAAACTCCAAAACTCCAAAACTGCAAAACTCCAAAACTGCAAAACTCCGAAACTCCAAAACTCCAAAACTCCGAAACTCCGAAACTCCAAAACTCCGAAACTCCGAAACTCCAAAACTCCAAAACTCCAAAACTCCGAAACTCCAAAACTCCGAAACTCCGAAACTCCAAAACTCCAAAACTCCGAAACTCCGAAACTCCGAAACTCCGAAACTCCAAAACTCCAAAACTCCAAAACTCCAAAACTCCGAAACTCCGAAACTCCAAAACTCCGAAACTCCGAAACTCCAAAACTCCAAAACTCCGAAACTCCAAAACTCCGAAACTCCAAAACTCCAAAACTCCAAAACTCCAAAACTCCAAAACTCCGAAACTCCAAAACTCCAAAACTCCAAAACTGCAAAACTGCAAAACTCCAAAACTCCAAAACTCCGAAACTCCAAAACTCCAAAACTCCGAAACTCCGAAACTCCGAAACTCCGAAACTCCGAAACTCCGAAACTCCGAAACTCCAAAACTCCGAAACTCCAAAACTCCGAAACTCCGAAACTCCGAAACTCCGAAACTCCAAAACTCCAAAACTCCAAAACTCCGAAACTCCAAAACTCCGAAACTCCGAAACTCCAAAACTCCAAAACTCCAAAACTCCAAAACTCCGAAACTCCAAAACTCCGAAACTCCAAAACTCCAAAACTCCGAAACTCCGAAACTCCAAAACTCCAAAACTCCAAAACTCCGAAACCCCAAAACTCCAAAACTCCAATACTCCGAAACTCCAAAACTCCGAAACTCCGAAACTCCAAAACTCCAAAACTCCGAAACTCCAAAACTCCGAAACTCCGAAACTCCAAAACTCCGAAACTCCAAAACTCCAAAACTCCAAAACTCCGAAACTCCAAAACTCCAAAACTCCAAAACTCCGAAACTCCAAAATCCAAAACTCCAAAACTCCAAAACTCCAAAACTCCGAAACTCGGAAACTCCAAAACTCCAAAACTCCGAAACTCCATAACTCCAAAACTCCGAAACTCCAAAACTCCAAAACTCCAAAACTCCAAAACTCCGAAACTCCAAAACTCCGAAACTCCAAAACTCCAAAACTCCGAAACTCCAAAACTCCAAAACTCCAAAACTCCGAAACTCCGAAACTCCAAAACTCCAAAACTCCGAAACTCCAAAACTCCAAAACTCCAAAACTGCAAAACTCCAAAACTGCAAAACTCCGAAACTCCAAAACTCCAAAACTCCAAAACTCCGAAACTCCGAAACTCCGAAACTCCTAAAACTCCGATACTCCGAAACTCCAAAACTCCTAAACTCCAAAACTCCGAAACTCCGAAACTCCGAAACTCCAAAACACCAAAACTCCAAAACTCCGAAACTCCGAAACTCCAAAACTCCAAAACTCCGAAACTCCGAAACTCCGAAACTCCGAAACTCCAAAACTCCAAAACTCCAAAACTCCGAAACTCCAAAACTCCAAAACTCCAAAACTCCAAAACTCCAAAACTCTGAAACTCCGAAACTCCAAAACTCCAAAACTCCAAAACTCCGAAACTCCAAAACTCCGAAACTCCAAAACTCCAAAACTCCAAAACTCCAAAACTCCAAAACTCCGAAACTCCGAAACTCCAAAACTCCAAAACTCCAAAACTCCTAAACTGCAAAACTCCAAAACTCCAAAACTCCGAAACTCCAAAACTCCAAAACTCCGAAACTCCGAAACTCCGAAACTCCAAAACTCCGAAACTCCGAAACTCCGAAACTCCAAAACTCCGAAACTCCAAAACTCCGAAACTCCGAAACTCCGAAACTCCGAAACTCCAAAACTCCAAAACTCCAAAACTCCGAAACTCCAAAACTCCGAAACTCCAAAACTCCAAAACTCCAAAACTCCAAAACTCCGAAACTCCAAAACTCCGAAACTCCAAAACTCCAAAACTCCAAAACTCCGAAACTCCGAAACTCCAAAACTCCAAAACTCCGAAACTCCAAAACTCCAAAACTCCGAAACTCCGAAACTCCAAAACTCCAAAACTCCGAAACTCCGAAACTCCAAAACTGCAAAACTGCGAAACTCCGAAACTCCGAAACTCCGAAACTCCAAAACACCGAAACTCCAAAACTCCGAAACTCCGAAACTCCAAAACTCCAAAACTCCAAAACTCCGAAACTCCAAAACTCCAAAACTCCAAAACTGCGAAACTCCAAAACTCCAAAACTCCAAAACTCCAAAACTCCAAAATTCCGAAACTCCGAAACTCCGAAACTCCAAAACTCCGAAACTCCGAAACTCCGAAACTCCAAAACTCCAAAACTCCGAAACTCCAAAACTCCAAAACTCCAAAACTCCGAAACTCCGAAACTCCAAAACTCCAAAACTCCGAAACTCCAAAACTCCGAAACTCCGAAACTCCAAAACTCCAAAACTCCAAAACTCCAAAACTCCAAAACTCCGAAACTCCAAAACTCCAAAACTCCAAAACTCCAAAACTCCGAAACTCCAAAACTCCAAAACTCCAAAACTCCAAAACTCCGAAACTCCAAAATCCAAAACTCCAAAACTCCAGAACTCCAAAACTCCGAAACTCGGAAACTCCATAACTCCAAAACTCCGAAACTCCATAACTCCAAAACTCCGAAACTCCGAAACTCCAAAACTCCAAAACTCCAAAACTCCGAAACTCCAAAACTCCAAAACTCCAAAACTCCGAAACTCCAAAACTCCAAAACTCCGTAACTCCGAAACTCCGAAACTCCGAAACTCCGAAACTCCGAAACTCCAAAACTCCGAAACTCCAAAACTCCGAAACTCCGAAACTCCGAAACTCCGAAACTCCAAAACTCCAAAACTCCAAAACTCCGAAACTCCAAAACTCCAAAACTCCGAAACTCCAAAACTCCGAAACTCCAAAACTCCAAAACTCCAAAACTCCAAAACTCCGAAACTCCAAAACTCCGAAACTCCAAAACTCCAAAACTCCGAAACTCCGAAACTCCAAAACTCCAAAACTCCGAAACTCCAAAACTCCAAAACTCCAAAACTGCAAAACTCCAAAACTGCAAAACTCCGAAACTCCGAAACTCCGAAACTCCGAAACTCCGAAACTCCGAAACTCCGAAACTCCAAAACTCCAAAACTCCAAAACTCCGAAACTCCGAAACTCCGAAACTCCAAAACTCCGAAACTCCAAAACTCCAAAACTCCAAAACTCCAAAACTCCGAAACTCCAAAACTCCAAAACTCCAATACTCCGAAACTCCAAAACTCCGAAACTCCGAAACTCCAAAACTCCAAAACTCCGAAACTCCAAAACTCCGAAACTCCGAAACTCCAAAACTCCGAAACTCCAAAACTCCAAAACTCCGAAACTCCAAAACTCCAAAACTCCAAAACTCCGAAACTCCAAAACTCCAAAACTCCAAAACTCCAAAACTCCGAAACTCCAAAATCCAAAACTCCAAAACTCCAGAACTCCAAAACTCCGAAACTCGGAAACTCCATAACTCCAAAACTCCGAAACTCCATAACTCCAAAACTCCGAAACTCCAAAACTCCAAAACTCCAAAACTCCAAAACTCCAAAACTCCGAAACTCCAAAACTCCGAAACTCCAAACCTCCAAAACTGCGAAACTCCAAAACTCCAAAACTCCAAAACTCCGAAACTCCGAAACTCCAAAACTCCAAAACTCCGAAACTCCAAAACTCCAAAACTCCGAAACTCCAAAACTCCAAAACTCCAAAACTCCAAAATTCCAAAACTCTAAAACTCCAAAACTCCAAAACTCCGAAACTCCAAAACTCCAAAACTCCAATACTCCGAAACTCCAAAACTCCGAAACTCCGAAACTCCAAAACTCCAAAACTCCGAAACTCCAAAACTCCGAAACTCCGAAACTCCAAAACTCCGAAACTCCAAAACTCCAAAACTCCAAAACTCCGAAACTCCAAAACTCCAAAACTCCAAAACTCCAAAACTCCGAAACTCCAAAATCCAAAACTCCAAAACTCCAAAACTCCGAAACTCGGAAACTCCAAAACTCCAAAACTCCGAAACTCCATAACTCCAAAACTCCAAAACTCCGAAACTCCAAAACTCCGAAACTCCAAAACTCCAAAACTCCGAAACTCCAAAACTCCAAAACTCCAAAACTCCGAAACTCCGAAACTCCAAAACTCCAAAACTCCGAAACTCCAAAACTCCAAAACTCCAAAACTCCGAAACTCCAAAACTCCAAAACTCCAAAACTCCAAAACTCCAAAACTCCGAAACTCCAAAACTCCAAAACTCCAAAACTCCGAAACTCCAAAACTCCAAAACTCCAATACTCCGAAACTCCAAAACTCCGAAACTCCGAAACTCCAAAACTCCAAAACTCCGAAACTCCAAAACTCCGAAACTCCGAAACTCCAAAACTCCGAAACTCCAAAACTCCAAAACTCCAAAACTCCAAAACTCCGAAACTCCAAAACTCCAAAACTCCAAAACTCCAAAACTCCGAAACTCCAAAATCCAAAACTCCAAAACTCCAAAACTCCAAAACTCCGAAACTCGGAAACTCCAAAACTCCAAAACTCCGAAACTCCATAACTCCAAAACTCCTAAACTCCAAAACTCCAAAACTCCAAAACTCCAAAACTCCGAAACTCCAAAACTCCGAAACTCCAAAACTCCAAAACTCCGAAACTCCAAAACTCCAAAACTCCAAAACTCCAAAACTCCGAAACTCCGAAACTCCAAAACTCCAAAACTCCGAAACTCCAAAACTCCAAAACTCCAAAACTCCAAAACTCCGAAACTCCAAAACTCCAAAACTGCAAAACTCCAAAACTGCAAAACTCCGAAACTCCAAAACTCCAAAACTCCGAAACTCCGAAACTCCAAAACTCCGAAACTCCGAAACTCCAAAACTCCAAAACTCCAAAACTCCGAAACTCCAAAACTCCGAAACTCCGAAACTCCAAAACTCCAAAACTCCGAAACTCCGAAACTCCGAAACTCCGAAACTCCAAAACTCCAAAACTCCAAAACTCCAAAACTCCGAAACTCCGAAACTCCAAAACTCCGAAACTCCGAAACTCCAAAACTCCAAAACTCCAAAACTCCGAAACTCCAAAACTCCGAAACTCCAAAACTCCAAAACTCCAAAACTCCAAAACTCCAAAACTCCGAAACTCCAAAACTCCAAAACTCCAAAACTGCAAAACTGCAAAACTCCAAAACTCCAAAACTCCGAAACTCCAAAACTCCAAAACTCCGAAACTCCAAAACTCCAAAACTCCGAAACTCCAAAACTCCAAAACTCCAAAACTCCGAAACTCCGAAACTCCAAAACTCCAAAACTCCGAAACTCCAAAACTCCGAAACTCCGATACTCCGAAACTCCAAAACTCCAAAACTCCAAAACTCCGAAACTCCGAAACTCCGAAACTCCGAAACTCCAAAACTCCGAAACTCCAAAACACCAAAACTCCAAAACTCCGAAACTCCGAAACTCCAAAACTCCAAAACTCCGAAACTCCGAAACTCCGAAACTCCGAAACTCCAAAACTCCAAAACTCCAAAACTCCGAAACTCCAAAACTACAAAACTCCAAAACTCCAAAACTCCAAAACTCCGAAACTCCGAAACTCCAAAACTCCAAAACTCCAAAACTCCGAAACTCCAAAACTCCGAAACTCCAAAACTCCAAAACTCCAAAACTCCAAAACTCCGAAACTCCAAAACTCCAAAACTCCAAAACTCCAAAACTGCAAAACTCCAAAACTCCAAAACTCCGAAACTCCAAAACTCCAAAACTCCGAAACTCCGAAACTCCGAAACTCCGAAACTCCGAAACTCCGAAACTCCGAAACTCCGAAACTCCAAAACTCCGAAACTCCAAAACTCCGAAACTCCGAAACTCCGAAACTCCGAAACTCCAAAACTCCAAAACTCCAAAACTCCGAAACTCCAAAACTCCAAAACTCCGAAACTCCAAAACTCCGAAACTCCAAAACTCCAAAACTCCAAAACTCCAAAACTCCGAAACTCCAAAACTCCGAAACTCCAAAACTCCAAAACTCCGAAACTCCGAAACTCCAAAACTCCAAAACTCCGAAACTCCAAAACTCCAAAACTCCAAAACTGCAAAACTCCAAAACTGCAAAACTCCGAAACTCCGAAACTCCGAAACTCCGAAACTCCGAAACTCCGAAACTCCGAAACTCCAAAACTCCAAAACTCCAAAACTCCGAAACTCCGAAACTCCGAAACTCCAAAACTCCGAAACTCCAAAACTCCAAAACTCCAAAACTCCGAAACTCCAAAACTCCAAAACTCCAATACTCCGAAACTCCAAAACTCCGAAACTCCGAAACTCCAAAACTCCAAAACTCCGAAACTCCAAAACTCCGAAACTCCGAAACTCCAAAACTCCGAAACTCCAAAACTCCAAAACTCCGAAACTCCAAAACTCCAAAACTCCAAAACTCCGAAACTCCAAAACTCCAAAACTCCAAAACTCCAAAACTCCGAAACTCCAAAATCCAAAACTCCAAAACTCCAGAACTCCAAAACTCCGAAACTCGGAAACTCCATAACTCCAAAACTCCGAAACTCCATAACTCCAAAACTCCGAAACTCCAAAACTCCAAAACTCCAAAACTCCAAAACTCCAAAACTCCGAAACTCCAAAACTCCGAAACTCCAAACCTCCAAAACTCCGAAACTCCAAAACTCCAAAACTCCAAAACTCCGAAACTCCGAAACTCCAAAACTCCAAAACTCCGAAACTCCAAAACTCCAAAACTCCGAAACTCCAAAACTCCAAAACTCCAAAACTCCAAAATTCCAAAACTCTAAAACTCCAAAACTCCAAAACTCCGAAACTCCAAAACTCCAAAACTCCAATACTCCGAAACTCCAAAACTCCGAAACTCCGAAACTCCAAAACTCCAAAACTCCGAAACTCCAAAACTCCGAAACTCCGAAACTCCAAAACTCCGAAACTCCAAAACTCCAAAACTCCAAAACTCCGAAACTCCAAAACTCCAAAACTCCAAAACTCCAAAACTCCGAAACTCCAAAATCCAAAACTCCAAAACTCCAAAACTCCGAAACTCGGAAACTCCAAAACTCCAAAACTCCGAAACTCCATAACTCCAAAACTCCAAAACTCCGAAACTCCAAAACTCCGAAACTCCAAAACTCCAAAACTCCGAAACTCCAAAACTCCAAAACTCCAAAACTCCGAAACTCCGAAACTCCAAAACTCCAAAACTCCGAAACTCCAAAACTCCAAAACTCCAAAACTCCGAAACTCCGAAACTCCAAAACTCCGAAACTCCGAAACTCCAAAACTCCAAAACTCCAAAACTCCGAAACTCCAAAACTCCGAAACTCCAAAACTCCAAAACTCCAAAACTCCAAAACTCCAAAACTCCGAAACTCCAAAACTCCAAAACTCCAAAACTGCAAAACTGCAAAACTCCAAAACTCCAAAACTCCGAAACTCCAAAACTCCAAAACTCCGAAACTCCAAAACTCCAAAACTCCGAAACTCCAAAACTCCAAAACTCCAAAACTCCGAAACTCCGAAACTCCAAAACTCCAAAACTCCGAAACTCCAAAACTCCGAAACTCCGATACTCCGAAACTCCAAAACTCCAAAACTCCAAAACTCCGAAACTCCGAAACTCCGAAACTCCGAAACTCCAAAACTCCGAAACTCCAAAACACCAAAACTCCAAAACTCCGAAACTCCGAAACTCCAAAACTCCAAAACTCCGAAACTCCGAAACTCCGAAACTCCGAAACTCCAAAACTCCAAAACTCCAAAACTCCGAAACTCCAAAACTACAAAACTCCAAAACTCCAAAACTCCAAAACTCCGAAACTCCGAAACTCCAAAACTCCAAAACTCCAAAACTCCGAAACTCCAAAACTCCGAAACTCCAAAACTCCAAAACTCCAAAACTCCAAAACTCCGAAACTCCAAAACTCCAAAACTCCAAAACTCCAAAACTGCAAAACTCCAAAACTCCAAAACTCCGAAACTCCAAAACTCCAAAACTCCGAAACTCCGAAACTCCGAAACTCCGAAACTCCGAAACTCCGAAACTCCGAAACTCCAAAACTCCGAAACTCCAAAACTCCGAAACTCCGAAACTCCGAAACTCCGAAACTCCAAAACTCCAAAACTCCAAAACTCCGAAACTCCAAAACTCCAAAACTCCGAAACTCCAAAACTCCGAAACTCCAAAACTCCAAAACTCCAAAACTCCAAAACTCCGAAACTCCAAAACTCCAAAACTCCGAAACTCCGAAACTCCGAAACTCCGAAACTCCAAAACTCCAAAACTCCAAAACTCCGAAACTCCAAAACTACAAAACTCCAAAACTCCAAAACTCCAAAACTCCGAAACTCCGAAACTCCAAAACTCCAAAACTCCAAAACTCCGAAACTCCAAAACTCCGAAACTCCAAAACTCCAAAACTCCAAAACTCCAAAACTCCGAAACTCCAAAACTCCAAAACTCCAAAACTCCAAAACTGCAAAACTCCAAAACTCCAAAACTCCGAAACTCCAAAACTCCAAAACTCCGAAACTCCGAAACTCCGAAACTCCGAAACTCCGAAACTCCGAAACTCCAAAACTCCGAAACTCCAAAACTCCGAAACTCCGAAACTCCGAAACTCCGAAACTCCAAAACTCCAAAACTCCAAAACTCCGAAACTCCAAAACTCCAAAACTCCGAAACTCCAAAACTCCGAAACTCCAAAACTCCAAAACTCCAAAACTCCAAAACTCCGAAACTCCAAAACTCCGAAACTCCAAAACTCCAAAACTCCGAAACTCCGAAACTCCAAAACTCCAAAACTCCGAAACTCCAAAACTCCAAAACTCCAAAACTGCAAAACTCCAAAACTGCAAAACTCCGAAACTCCGAAACTCCGAAACTCCGAAACTCCGAAACTCCGAAACTCCGAAACTCCAAAACTCCAAAACTCCAAAACTCCGAAACTCCGAAACTCCGAAACTCCAAAACTCCGAAACTCCAAAACTCCAAAACTCCAAAACTCCAAAACTCCGAAACTCCAAAACTCCAAAACTCCAATACTCCGAAACTCCAAAACTCCGAAACTCCGAAACTCCAAAACTCCAAAACTCCGAAACTCCAAAACTCCGAAACTCCGAAACTCCAAAACTCCGAAACTCCAAAACTCCAAAACTCCGAAACTCCAAAACTCCAAAACTCCAAAACTCCGAAACTCCAAAACTCCAAAACTCCAAAACTCCAAAACTCCGAAACTCCAAAATCCAAAACTCCAAAACTCCAGAACTCCAAAACTCCGAAACTCGGAAACTCCATAACTCCAAAACTCCGAAACTCCATAACTCCAAAACTCCGAAACTCCAAAACTCCAAAACTCCAAAACTCCAAAACTCCAAAACTCCGAAACTCCAAAACTCCGAAACTCCAAACCTCCAAAACTGCGAAACTCCAAAACTCCAAAACTCCAAAACTCCGAAACTCCGAAACTCCAAAACTCCAAAACTCCGAAACTCCAAAACTCCAAAACTCCGAAACTCCAAAACTCCAAAACTCCAAAACTCCAAAATTCCAAAACTCTAAAACTCCAAAACTCCAAAACTCCGAAACTCCAAAACTCCAAAACTCCAATACTCCGAAACTCCAAAACTCCGAAACTCCGAAACTCCAAAACTCCAAAACTCCGAAACTCCAAAACTCCGAAACTCCGAAACTCCAAAACTCCGAAACTCCAAAACTCCAAAACTCCAAAACTCCGAAACTCCAAAACTCCAAAACTCCAAAACTCCAAAACTCCGAAACTCCAAAATCCAAAACTCCAAAACTCCAAAACTCCAAAACTCCGAAACTCGGAAACTCCAAAACTCCAAAACTCCGAAACTCCATAACTCCAAAACTCCAAAACTCCGAAACTCCAAAACTCCGAAACTCCAAAACTCCAAAACTCCGAAACTCCAAAACTCCAAAACTCCAAAACTCCGAAACTCCGAAACTCCAAAACTCCAAAACTCCGAAACTCCAAAACTCCAAAACTCCAAAACTCCGAAACTCCAAAACTCCAAAACTCCAAAACTCCAAAACTCCAAAACTCCGAAACTCCAAAACTCCAAAACTCCAAAACTCCGAAACTCCAAAACTCCAAAACTCCAATACTCCGAAACTCCAAAACTCCGAAACTCCGAAACTCCAAAACTCCAAAACTCCGAAACTCCAAAACTCCGAAACTCCGAAACTCCAAAACTCCGAAACTCCAAAACTCCAAAACTCCAAAACTCCAAAACTCCGAAACTCCAAAACTCCAAAACTCCAAAACTCCGAAACTCCAAAATCCAAAACTCCAAAACTCCAAAACTCCAAAACTCCGAAACTCGGAAACTCCAAAACTCCAAAACTCCGAAACTCCATAACTCCAAAACTCCTAAACTCCAAAACTCCAAAACTCCAAAACTCCAAAACTCCGAAACTCCAAAACTCCGAAACTCCAAAACTCCAAAACTCCGAAACTCCAAAACTCCAAAACTCCAAAACTCCAAAACTCCGAAACTCCGAAACTCCAAAACTCCAAAACTCCGAAACTCCAAAACTCCAAAACTCCAAAACTCCAAAACTCCGAAACTCCAAAACTCCAAAACTGCAAAACTCCAAAACTGCAAAACTCCGAAACTCCAAAACTCCAAAACTCCGAAACTCCGAAACTCCAAAACTCCGAAACTCCGAAACTCCAAAACTCCAAAACTCCAAAACTCCGAAACTCCAAAACTCCGAAACTCCGAAACTCCAAAACTCCAAAACTCCGAAACTCCGAAACTCCGAAACTCCGAAACTCCAAAACTCCAAAACTCCAAAACTCCAAAACTCCGAAACTCCGAAACTCCAAAACTCCGAAACTCCGAAACTCCAAAACTCCAAAACTCCAAAACTCCGAAACTCCAAAACTCCGAAACTCCAAAACTCCAAAACTCCAAAACTCCAAAACTCCGAAACTCCAAAACTCCAAAACTCCAAAACTGCAAAACTGCAAAACTCCAAAACTCCAAAACTCCGAAACTCCAAAACTCCAAAACTCCGAAACTCCAAAACTCCAAAACTCCGAAACTCCAAAACTCCAAAACTCCAAAACTCCGAAACTCCGAAACTCCAAAACTCCAAAACTCCGAAACTCCAAAACTCCGAAACTCCGATACTCCGAAACTCCAAAACTCCAAAACTCCAAAACTCCGAAACTCCGAAACTCCGAAACTCCGAAACTCCAAAACTCCGAAACTCCAAAACACCAAAACTCCAAAACTCCGAAACTCCGAAACTCCAAAACTCCAAAACTCCGAAACTCCGAAACTCCGAAACTCCGAAACTCCAAAACTCCAAAACTCCAAAACTCCGAAACTCCAAAACTACAAAACTCCAAAACTCCAAAACTCCAAAACTCCGAAACTCCGAAACTCCAAAACTCCAAAACTCCAAAACTCCGAAACTCCAAAACTCCGAAACTCCAAAACTCCAAAACTCCAAAACTCCAAAACTCCGAAACTCCAAAACTCCAAAACTCCAAAACTCCAAAACTGCAAAACTCCAAAACTCCAAAACTCCGAAACTCCAAAACTCCAAAACTCCGAAACTCCGAAACTCCGAAACTCCGAAACTCCGAAACTCCGAAACTCCGAAACTCCAAAACTCCGAAACTCCAAAACTCCGAAACTCCGAAACTCCGAAACTCCGAAACTCCAAAACTCCAAAACTCCAAAACTCCGAAACTCCAAAACTCCAAAACTCCGAAACTCCAAAACTCCGAAACTCCAAAACTCCAAAACTCCAAAACTCCAAAACTCCGAAACTCCAAAACTCCGAAACTCCAAAACTCCAAAACTACGAAACTCCGAAACTCCAAAACTCCAAAACTCCGAAACTCCAAAACTCCAAAACTCCAAAACTGCAAAACTCCAAAACTGCAAAACTCCGAAACTCCGAAACTCCGAAACTCCGAAACTCCGAAACTCCGAAACTCCGAAACTCCAAAACTCCAAAACTCCAAAACTCCGAAACTCCGAAACTCCGAAACTCCAAAACTCCGAAACTCCAAAACTCCAAAACTCCAAAACTCCGAAACTCCAAAACTCCAAAACTCCAATACTCCGAAACTCCAAAACTCCGAAACTCCGAAACTCCAAAACTCCAAAACTCCGAAACTCCAAAACTCCGAAACTCCGAAACTCCAAAACTCCGAAACTCCAAAACTCCAAAACTCCGAAACTCCAAAACTCCAAAACTCCAAAACTCCGAAACTCCAAAACTCCAAAACTCCAAAACTCCAAAACTCCGAAACTCCAAAATCCAAAACTCCAAAACTCCAGAACTCCAAAACTCCGAAACTCGGAAACTCCATAACTCCAAAACTCCGAAACTCCATAACTCCAAAACTCCGAAACTCCAAAACTCCAAAACTCCAAAACTCCAAAACTCCAAAACTCCGAAACTCCAAAACTCCGAAACTCCAAACCTCCAAAACTCCGAAACTCCAAAACTCCAAAACTCCAAAACTCCGAAACTCCGAAACTCCAAAACTCCAAAACTCCGAAACTCCAAAACTCCAAAACTCCGAAACTCCAAAACTCCAAAACTCCAAAACTCCAAAATTCCAAAACTCTAAAACTCCAAAACTCCAAAACTCCGAAACTCCAAAACTCCAAAACTCCAATACTCCGAAACTCCAAAACTCCGAAACTCCGAAACTCCAAAACTCCAAAACTCCGAAACTCCAAAACTCCGAAACTCCGAAACTCCAAAACTCCGAAACTCCAAAACTCCAAAACTCCAAAACTCCGAAACTCCAAAACTCCAAAACTCCAAAACTCCAAAACTCCGAAACTCCAAAATCCAAAACTCCAAAACTCCAAAACTCCGAAACTCGGAAACTCCAAAACTCCAAAACTCCGAAACTCCATAACTCCAAAACTCCAAAACTCCGAAACTCCAAAACTCCGAAACTCCAAAACTCCAAAACTCCGAAACTCCAAAACTCCAAAACTCCAAAACTCCGAAACTCCGAAACTCCAAAACTCCAAAACTCCGAAACTCCAAAACTCCAAAACTCCAAAACTCCGAAACTCCGAAACTCCAAAACTCCAAAACTCCGAAACTCCAAAACTCCAAAACTCCAAAACTCCGAAACTCCGAAACTCCAAAACTCCGAAACTCCGAAACTCCAAAACTCCAAAACTCCAAAACTCCGAAACTCCAAAACTCCGAAACTCCAAAACTCCAAAACTCCAAAACTCCAAAACTCCAAAACTCCGAAACTCCAAAACTCCAAAACTCCAAAACTGCAAAACTGCAAAACTCCAAAACTCCAAAACTCCGAAACTCCAAAACTCCAAAACTCCGAAACTCCAAAACTCCAAAACTCCGAAACTCCAAAACTCCAAAACTCCAAAACTCCGAAACTCCGAAACTCCAAAACTCCAAAACTCCGAAACTCCAAAACTCCGAAACTCCGATACTCCGAAACTCCAAAACTCCAAAACTCCAAAACTCCGAAACTCCGAAACTCCGAAACTCCGAAACTCCAAAACTCCGAAACTCCAAAACACCAAAACTCCAAAACTCCGAAACTCCGAAACTCCAAAACTCCAAAACTCCGAAACTCCGAAACTCCGAAACTCCGAAACTCCAAAACTCCAAAACTCCAAAACTCCGAAACTCCAAAACTACAAAACTCCAAAACTCCAAAACTCCAAAACTCCGAAACTCCGAAACTCCAAAACTCCAAAACTCCAAAACTCCGAAACTCCAAAACTCCGAAACTCCAAAACTCCAAAACTCCAAAACTCCAAAACTCCGAAACTCCAAAACTCCAAAACTCCAAAACTCCAAAACTGCAAAACTCCAAAACTCCAAAACTCCGAAACTCCAAAACTCCAAAACTCCGAAACTCCGAAACTCCGAAACTCCGAAACTCCGAAACTCCGAAACTCCAAAACTCCGAAACTCCAAAACTCCGAAACTCCGAAACTCCGAAACTCCGAAACTCCAAAACTCCAAAACTCCAAAACTCCGAAACTCCAAAACTCCAAAACTCCGAAACTCCAAAACTCCGAAACTCCAAAACTCCAAAACTCCAAAACTCCAAAACTCCGAAACTCCAAAACTCCGAAACTCCAAAACTCCAAAACTCCGAAACTCCGAAACTCCAAAACTCCAAAACTCCGAAACTCCAAAACTCCAAAACTCCAAAACTGCAAAACTCCAAAACTGCAAAACTCCGAAACTCCGAAACTCCGAAACTCCGAAACTCCGAAACTCCGAAACTCCGAAACTCCAAAACTCCAAAACTCCAAAACTCCGAAACTCCGAAACTCCGAAACTCCAAAACTCCGAAACTCCAAAACTCCAAAACTCCAAAACTCCGAAACTCCAAAACTCCAAAACTCCAATACTCCGAAACTCCAAAACTCCGAAACTCCGAAACTCCAAAACTCCAAAACTCCGAAACTCCAAAACTCCGAAACTCCGAAACTCCAAAACTCCGAAACTCCAAAACTCCAAAACTCCGAAACTCCAAAACTCCAAAACTCCAAAACTCCGAAACTCCAAAACTCCAAAACTCCAAAACTCCAAAACTCCGAAACTCCAAAATCCAAAACTCCAAAACTCCAGAACTCCAAAACTCCGAAACTCGGAAACTCCATAACTCCAAAACTCCGAAACTCCATAACTCCAAAACTCCGAAACTCCAAAACTCCAAAACTCCAAAACTCCAAAACTCCAAAACTCCGAAACTCCAAAACTCCGAAACTCCAAACCTCCAAAACTCCGAAACTCCAAAACTCCAAAACTCCAAAACTCCGAAACTCCGAAACTCCAAAACTCCAAAACTCCGAAACTCCAAAACTCCAAAACTCCGAAACTCCAAAACTCCAAAACTCCAAAACTCCAAAATTCCAAAACTCTAAAACTCCAAAACTCCAAAACTCCGAAACTCCAAAACTCCAAAACTCCAATACTCCGAAACTCCAAAACTCCGAAACTCCGAAACTCCAAAACTCCAAAACTCCGAAACTCCAAAACTCCGAAACTCCGAAACTCCAAAACTCCGAAACTCCAAAACTCCAAAACTCCAAAACTCCGAAACTCCAAAACTCCAAAACTCCAAAACTCCAAAACTCCGAAACTCCAAAATCCAAAACTCCAAAACTCCAAAACTCCGAAACTCAGAAACTCCAAAACTCCAAAACTCCGAAACTCCATAACTCCAAAACTCCAAAACTCCGAAACTCCAAAACTCCGAAACTCCAAAACTCCAAAACTCCGAAACTCCAAAACTCCAAAACTCCAAAACTCCGAAACTCCGAAACTCCAAAACTCCAAAACTCCGAAACTCCAAAACTCCAAAACTCCAAAACTCCGAAACTCCAAAACTCCAAAACTCCAAAACTCCAAAACTCCAAAACTCCGAAACTCCAAAACTCCAAAACTCCAAAACTCCGAAACTCCAAAACTCCAAAACTCCAATACTCCGAAACTCCAAAACTCCGAAACTCCGAAACTCCAAAACTCCAAAACTCCGAAACTCCAAAACTCCGAAACTCCGAAACTCCAAAACTCCGAAACTCCAAAACTCCAAAACTCCAAAACTCCAAAACTCCGAAACTCCAAAACTCCAAAACTCCAAAACTCCAAAACTCCGAAACTCCAAAATCCAAAACTCCAAAACTCCAAAACTCCAAAACTCCGAAACTCGGAAACTCCAAAACTCCAAAACTCCGAAACTCCATAACTCCAAAACTCCTAAACTCCAAAACTCCAAAACTCCAAAACTCCAAAACTCCGAAACTCCAAAACTCCGAAACTCCAAAACTCCAAAACTCCGAAACTCCAAAACTCCAAAACTCCAAAACTCCAAAACTCCGAAACTCCGAAACTCCAAAACTCCAAAACTCCGAAACTCCAAAACTCCAAAACTCCAAAACTCCAAAACTCCGAAACTCCAAAACTCCAAAACTGCAAAACTCCAAAACTGCAAAACTCCGAAACTCCAAAACTCCAAAACTCCGAAACTCCGAAACTCCAAAACTCCGAAACTCCGAAACTCCAAAACTCCAAAACTCCAAAACTCCGAAACTCCAAAACTCCGAAACTCCGAAACTCCAAAACTCCAAAACTCCGAAACTCCGAAACTCCGAAACTCCGAAACTCCAAAACTCCAAAACTCCAAAACTCCAAAACTCCGAAACTCCGAAACTCCAAAACTCCGAAACTCCGAAACTCCAAAACTCCAAAACTCCAAAACTCCGAAACTCCAAAACTCCGAAACTCCAAAACTCCAAAACTCCAAAACTCCAAAACTCCAAAACTCCGAAACTCCAAAACTCCAAAACTCCAAAACTGCAAAACTGCAAAACTCCAAAACTCCAAAACTCCGAAACTCCAAAACTCCAAAACTCCGAAACTCCGAAACTCCGAAACTCCGAAACTCCGAAACTCCGAAACTCCGAAACTCCGAAACTCCAAAACTCCGAAACTCCAAAACTCCGAAACTCCGAAACTGCGAAACTCCGAAACTCCAAAACTCCAAAACTCCAAAACTCCGAAACTCCAAAACTCCGAAACTCCGAAACTCCAAAACTCCAAAACTCCAAAACTCCAAAACTCCGAAACTCCAAAACTCCGAAACTCCAAAACTCCAAAACTCCGAAACTCCGAAACTCCAAAACTCCAAAACTCCAAAACTCCGAAACTCCAAAACTCCAAAACTCCAAAACTCCAAAACTCCAAAACTCCGAAACTCCAAAACTCCAAAACTCCAAAACTCCGAAACTCCAAAACTCCAAAACTCCAATACTCCGAAACTCCAAAACTCCGAAACTCCGAAACTCCAAAACTCCAAAACTCCGAAACTCCAAAACTCCGAAACTCCGAAACTCCAAAACTCCGAAACTCCAAAACTCCAAAACTCCAAAACTCCAAAACTCCGAAACTCCAAAACTCCAAAACTCCAAAACTCCAAAACTCCGAAACTCCAAAATCCAAAACTCCAAAACTCCAAAACTCCAAAACTCCGAAACTCGGAAACTCCAAAACTCCAAAACTCCGAAACTCCATAACTCCAAAACTCCTAAACTCCAAAACTCCAAAACTCCAAAACTCCAAAACTCCGAAACTCCAAAACTCCGAAACTCCAAAACTCCAAAACTCCAAAACTCCAAAACTCCGAAACTCCGAAACTCCAAAACTCCAAAACTCCGAAACTCCAAAACTCCAAAACTCCAAAACTCCAAAACTCCGAAACTCCAAAACTCCAAAACTGCAAAACTCCAAAACTGCAAAACTCCGAAACTCCAAAACTCCAAAACTCCGAAACTCCGAAACTCCAAAACTCCGAAACTCCGAAACTCCAAAACTCCAAAACTCCAAAACTCCGAAACTCCAAAACTCCGAAACTCCGAAACTCCAAAACTCCAAAACTCCGAAACTCCGAAACTCCGAAACTCCGAAACTCCAAAACTCCAAAACTCCAAAACTCCAAAACTCCGAAACTCCGAAACTCCAAAACTCCGAAACTCCGAAACTCCAAAACTCCAAAACTCCAAAACTCCGAAACTCCAAAACTCCGAAACTCCAAAACTCCAAAACTCCAAAACTCCAAAACTCCAAAACTCCGAAACTCCAAAACTCCAAAACTCCAAAACTGCAAAACTGCAAAACTCCAAAACTCCAAAACTCCGAAACTCCAAAACTCCAAAACTCCGAAACTCCGAAACTCCGAAACTCCGAAACTCCGAAACTCCGAAACTCCGAAACTCCGAAACTCCAAAACTCCGAAACTCCAAAACTCCGAAACTCCGAAACTGCGAAACTCCGAAACTCCAAAACTCCAAAACTCCAAAACTCCGAAACTCCAAAACTCCGAAACTCCGAAACTCCAAAACTCCAAAACTCCAAAACTCCAAAACTCCGAAACTCCAAAACTCCGAAACTCCAAAACTCCAAAACTCCGAAACTCCGAAACTCCAAAACTCCAAAACTCCAAAACTCCGAAACTCCAAAACTCCAAAACTCCAAAACTCCAAAACTCCAAAACTCCGAAACTCCAAAACTCCAAAACTCCAAAACTCCGAAACTCCAAAACTCCAAAACTCCAATACTCCGAAACTCCAAAACTCCGAAACTCCGAAACTCCAAAACTCCAAAACTCCGAAACTCCAAAACTCCGAAACTCCGAAACTCCAAAACTCCGAAACTCCAAAACTCCAAAACTCCAAAACTCCAAAACTCCGAAACTCCAAAACTCCAAAACTCCAAAACTCCAAAACTCCGAAACTCCAAAATCCAAAACTCCAAAACTCCAAAACTCCAAAACTCCGAAACTCGGAAACTCCAAAACTCCAAAACTCCGAAACTCCATAACTCCAAAACTCCTAAACTCCAAAACTCCAAAACTCCAAAACTCCAAAACTCCGAAACTCCAAAACTCCGAAACTCCAAAACTCCAAAACTCCGAAACTCCAAAACTCCAAAACTCCAAAACTCCAAAACTCCGAAACTCCGAAACTCCAAAACTCCAAAACTCCGAAACTCCAAAACTCCAAAACTCCAAAACTCCAAAACTCCGAAACTCCAAAACTCCAAAACTGCAAAACTCCAAAACTGCAAAACTCCGAAACTCCAAAACTCCAAAACTCCGAAACTCCGAAACTCCAAAACTCCGAAACTCCGAAACTCCAAAACTCCAAAACTCCAAAACTCCGAAACTCCAAAACTCCGAAACTCCGAAACTCCAAAACTCCAAAACTCCGAAACTCCGAAACTCCGAAACTCCGAAACTCCAAAACTCCAAAACTCCAAAACTCCAAAACTCCGAAACTCCGAAACTCCAAAACTCCGAAACTCCGAAACTCCAAAACTCCAAAACTCCAAAACTCCGAAACTCCAAAACTCCGAAACTCCAAAACTCCAAAACTCCAAAACTCCAAAACTCCAAAACTCCGAAACTCCAAAACTCCAAAACTCCAAAACTGCAAAACTGCAAAACTCCAAAACTCCAAAACTCCGAAACTCCAAAACTCCAAAACTCCGAAACTCCAAAACTCCAAAACTCCGAAACTCCAAAACTCCAAAACTCCAAAACTCCGAAACTCCGAAACTCCAAAACTCCAAAACTCCGAAACTCCAAAACTCCGAAACTCCGATACTCCGAAACTCCAAAACTCCAAAACTCCAAAACTCCGAAACTCCGAAACTCCGAAACTCCGAAACTCCAAAACTCCGAAACTCCAAAACACCAAAACTCCAAAACTCCGAAACTCCGAAACTCCAAAACTCCAAAACTCCGAAACTCCGAAACTCCGAAACTCCGAAACTCCAAAACTCCAAAACTCCAAAACTCCGAAACTCCAAAACTACAAAACTCCAAAACTCCAAAACTCCAAAACTCCGAAACTCCGAAACTCCAAAACTCCAAAACTCCAAAACTCCGAAACTCCAAAACTCCGAAACTCCAAAACTCCAAAACTCCAAAACTCCAAAACTCCGAAACTCCAAAACTCCAAAACTCCAAAACTCCAAAACTGCAAAACTCCAAAACTCCAAAACTCCGAAACTCCAAAACTCCAAAACTCCGAAACTCCAAAACTCCAAAACTCCAATACTCCGAAACTCCAAAACTCCGAAACTCCGAAACTCCAAAACTCCAAAACTCCGAAACTCCAAAACTCCGAAACTCCGAAACTCCAAAACTCCGAAACTCCAAAACTCCAAAACTCCAAAACTCCGAAACTCCAAAACTCCAAAACTCCAAAACTCCAAAACTCCGAAACTCCAAAATCCAAAACTCCAAAACTCCAAAACTCCGAAACTCAGAAACTCCAAAACTCCAAAACTCCGAAACTCCATAACTCCAAAACTCCAAAACTCCGAAACTCCAAAACTCCGAAACTCCAAAACTCCAAAACTCCGAAACTCCAAAACTCCAAAACTCCAAAACTCCGAAACTCCGAAACTCCAAAACTCCAAAACTCCGAAACTCCAAAACTCCAAAACTCCAAAACTCCAAAACTCCTAAACTCCAAAACTCCAAAACTCCAAAACTCCAAAACTCCAAAACTCCGAAACTCCAAAACTCCAAAACTCCAAAACTCCGAAACTCCAAAACTCCAAAACTCCAATACTCCGAAACTCCAAAACTCCGAAACTCCGAAACTCCAAAACTCCAAAACTCCGAAACTCCAAAACTCCGAAACTCCGAAACTCCAAAACTCCGAAACTCCAAAACTCCAAAACTCCAAAACTCCAAAACTCCGAAACTCCAAAACTCCAAAACTCCAAAACTCCAAAACTCCGAAACTCCAAAATCCAAAACTCCAAAACTCCAAAACTCCAAAACTCCGAAACTCGGAAACTCCAAAACTCCAAAACTCCGAAACTCCATAACTCCAAAACTCCTAAACTCCAAAACTCCAAAACTCCAAAACTCCAAAACTCCGAAACTCCAAAACTCCGAAACTCCAAAACTCCAAAACTCCGAAACTCCAAAACTCCAAAACTCCAAAACTCCAAAACTCCGAAACTCCGAAACTCCAAAACTCCAAAACTCCGAAACTCCAAAACTCCAAAACTCCAAAACTCCAAAACTCCGAAACTCCAAAACTCCAAAACTGCAAAACTCCAAAACTGCAAAACTCCGAAACTCCAAAACTCCAAAACTCCGAAACTCCGAAACTCCAAAACTCCGAAACTCCGAAACTCCAAAACTCCAAAACTCCGAAACTCCAAAACTCCGAAACTCCGAAACTCCAAAACTCCAAAACTCCGAAACTCCGAAACTCCGAAACTCCGAAACTCCAAAACTCCAAAACTCCAAAACTCCAAAACTCCGAAACTCCGAAACTCCAAAACTCCGAAACTCCGAAACTCCAAAACTCCAAAACTCCAAAACTCCGAAACTCCAAAACTCCGAAACTCCAAAACTCCAAAACTCCAAAACTCCAAAACTCCAAAACTCCGAAACTCCAAAACTCCAAAACTCCAAAACTGCAAAACTGCAAAACTCCAAAACTCCAAAACTCCGAAACTCCAAAACTCCAAAACTCCGAAACTCCGAAACTCCGAAACTCCGAAACTCCGAAACTCCGAAACTCCGAAACTCCGAAACTCCAAAACTCCGAAACTCCAAAACTCCGAAACTCCGAAACTGCGAAACTCCGAAACTCCAAAACTCCAAAACTCCAAAACTCCGAAACTCCAAAACTCCGAAACTCCGAAACTCCAAAACTCCAAAACTCCAAAACTCCAAAACTCCGAAACTCCAAAACTCCGAAACTCCAAAACTCCAAAACTCCGAAACTCCGAAACTCCAAAACTCCAAAACTCCAAAACTCCGAAACTCCAAAACTCCAAAACTCCAAAACTCCAAAACTCCAAAACTCCGAAACTCCAAAACTCCAAAACTCCAAAACTCCGAAACTCCAAAACTCCAAAACTCCAATACTCCGAAACTCCAAAACTCCGAAACTCCGAAACTCCAAAACTCCAAAACTCCGAAACTCCAAAACTCCGAAACTCCGAAACTCCAAAACTCCGAAACTCCAAAACTCCAAAACTCCAAAACTCCAAAACTCCGAAACTCCAAAACTCCAAAACTCCAAAACTCCAAAACTCCGAAACTCCAAAATCCAAAACTCCAAAACTCCAAAACTCCAAAACTCCGAAACTCGGAAACTCCAAAACTCCAAAACTCCGAAACTCCATAACTCCAAAACTCCTAAACTCCAAAACTCCAAAACTCCAAAACTCCAAAACTCCGAAACTCCAAAACTCCGAAACTCCAAAACTCCAAAACTCCGAAACTCCAAAACTCCAAAACTCCAAAACTCCAAAACTCCGAAACTCCGAAACTCCAAAACTCCAAAACTCCGAAACTCCAAAACTCCAAAACTCCAAAACTCCAAAACTCCGAAACTCCAAAACTCCAAAACTGCAAAACTCCAAAACTGCAAAACTCCGAAACTCCAAAACTCCAAAACTCCGAAACTCCGAAACTCCAAAACTCCGAAACTCCGAAACTCCAAAACTCCAAAACTCCAAAACTCCGAAACTCCAAAACTCCGAAACTCCGAAACTCCAAAACTCCAAAACTCCGAAACTCCGAAACTCCGAAACTCCGAAACTCCAAAACTCCAAAACTCCAAAACTCCAAAACTCCGAAACTCCGAAACTCCAAAACTCCGAAACTCCGAAACTCCAAAACTCCAAAACTCCAAAACTCCGAAACTCCAAAACTCCGAAACTCCAAAACTCCAAAACTCCAAAACTCCAAAACTCCAAAACTCCGAAACTCCAAAACTCCAAAACTCCAAAACTGCAAAACTGCAAAACTCCAAAACTCCAAAACTCCGAAACTCCAAAACTCCAAAACTCCGAAACTCCAAAACTCCAAAACTCCGAAACTCCAAAACTCCAAAACTCCAAAACTCCGAAACTCCGAAACTCCAAAACTCCAAAACTCCGAAACTCCAAAACTCCGAAACTCCGATACTCCGAAACTCCAAAACTCCAAAACTCCAAAACTCCGAAACTCCGAAACTCCGAAACTCCAAAACTCCGAAACTCCAAAACACCAAAACTCCAAAACTCCGAAACTCCGAAACTCCAAAACTCCAAAACTCCGAAACTCCGAAACTCCGAAACTCCGAAACTCCAAAACTCCAAAACTCCAAAACTCCGAAACTCCAAAACTACAAAACTCCAAAACTCCAAAACTCCAAAACTCCGAAACTCCGAAACTCCAAAACTCCAAAACTCCAAAACTCCGAAACTCCAAAACTCCGAAACTCCAAAACTCCAAAACTCCAAAACTCCAAAACTCCGAAACTCCAAAACTCCAAAACTCCAAAACTCCAAAACTGCAAAACTCCAAAACTCCAAAACTCCGAAACTCCAAAACTCCAAAACTCCGAAACTCCGAAACTCCGAAACTCCGAAACTCCGAAACTCCGAAACTCCGAAACTCCAAAACTCCGAAACTCCAAAACTCCGAAACTCCGAAACTCCGAAACTCCGAAACTCCAAAACTCCAAAACTCCAAAACTCCGAAACTCCAAAACTCCAAAACTCCGAAACTCCAAAACTCCGAAACTCCAAAACTCCAAAACTCCAAAACTCCAAAACTCCGAAACTCCAAAACTCCGAAACTCCAAAACTCCAAAACTCCGAAACTCCGAAACTCCAAAACTCCAAAACTCCGAAACTCCAAAACTCCAAAACTCCAAAACTGCAAAACTCCAAAACTGCAAAACTCCGAAACTCCGAAACTCCGAAACTCCGAAACTCCGAAACTCCGAAACTCCGAAACTCCAAAACTCCAAAACTCCAAAACTCCGAAACTCCGAAACTCCGAAACTCCAAAACTCCGAAACTCCAAAACTCCAAAACTCCAAAACTCCGAAACTCCAAAACTCCAAAACTCCAATACTCCGAAACTCCAAAACTCCGAAACTCCGAAACTCCAAAACTCCAAAACTCCGAAACTCCAAAACTCCGAAACTCCGAAACTCCAAAACTCCGAAACTCCAAAACTCCAAAACTCCGAAACTCCAAAACTCCAAAACTCCAAAACTCCGAAACTCCAAAACTCCAAAACTCCAAAACTCCAAAACTCCGAAACTCCAAAATCCAAAACTCCAAAACTCCAGAACTCCAAAACTCCGAAACTCGGAAACTCCATAACTCCAAAACTCCGAAACTCCATAACTCCAAAACTCCGAAACTCCAAAACTCCAAAACTCCAAAACTCCAAAACTCCGAAACTCCAAAACTCCGAAACTCCAAACCTCCAAAACTCCGAAACTCCAAAACTCCAAAACTCCAAAACTCCGAAACTCCGAAACTCCAAAACTCCAAAACTCCGAAACTCCAAAACTCCAAAACTCCGAAACTCCAAAACTCCAAAACTCCAAAACTCCAAAATTCCAAAACTCTAAAACTCCAAAACTCCAAAACTCCGAAACTCCAAAACTCCAAAACTCCAATACTCCGAAACTCCAAAACTCCGAAACTCCGAAACTCCAAAACTCCAAAACTCCGAAACTCCAAAACTCCGAAACTCCGAAACTCCAAAACTCCGAAACTCCAAAACTCCAAAACTCCAAAACTCCGAAACTCCAAAACTCCAAAACTCCAAAACTCCAAAACTCCGAAACTCCAAAATCCAAAACTCCAAAACTCCAAAACTCCGAAACTCGGAAACTCCAAAACTCCAAAACTCCGAAACTCCATAACTCCAAAACTCCAAAACTCCGAAACTCCAAAACTCCGAAACTCCAAAACTCCAAAACTCCGAAACTCCAAAACTCCAAAACTCCAAAACTCCGAAACTCCGAAACTCCAAAACTCCAAAACTCCGAAACTCCAAAACTCCAAAACTCCAAAACTCCGAAACTCCGAAACTCCAAAACTCCGAAACTCCGAAACTCCAAAACTCCAAAACTCCAAAACTCCGAAACTCCAAAACTCCGAAACTCCAAAACTCCAAAACTCCAAAACTCCAAAACTCCAAAACTCCGAAACTCCAAAACTCCAAAACTCCAAAACTGCAAAACTGCAAAACTCCAAAACTCCAAAACTCCGAAACTCCAAAACTCCAAAACTCCGAAACTCCAAAACTCCAAAACTCCGAAACTCCAAAACTCCAAAACTCCAAAACTCCGAAACTCCGAAACTCCAAAACTCCAAAACTCCGAAACTCCAAAACTCCGAAACTCCGATACTCCGAAACTCCAAAACTCCAAAACTCCAAAACTCCGAAACTCCGAAACTCCGAAACTCCGAAACTCCAAAACTCCGAAACTCCAAAACACCAAAACTCCAAAACTCCGAAACTCCGAAACTCCAAAACTCCAAAACTCCGAAACTCCGAAACTCCGAAACTCCGAAACTCCAAAACTCCAAAACTCCAAAACTCCGAAACTCCAAAACTACAAAACTCCAAAACTCCAAAACTCCAAAACTCCGAAACTCCGAAACTCCAAAACTCCAAAACTCCAAAACTCCGAAACTCCAAAACTCCGAAACTCCAAAACTCCAAAACTCCAAAACTCCAAAACTCCGAAACTCCAAAACTCCAAAACTCCAAAACTCCAAAACTGCAAAACTCCAAAACTCCAAAACTCCGAAACTCCAAAACTCCAAAACTCCGAAACTCCGAAACTCCGAAACTCCGAAACTCCGAAACTCCGAAACTCCGAAACTCCAAAACTCCGAAACTCCAAAACTCCGAAACTCCGAAACTCCGAAACTCCGAAACTCCAAAACTCCAAAACTCCAAAACTCCGAAACTCCAAAACTCCAAAACTCCGAAACTCCAAAACTCCGAAACTCCAAAACTCCAAAACTCCAAAACTCCAAAACTCCGAAACTCCAAAACTCCGAAACTCCAAAACTCCAAAACTCCGAAACTCCGAAACTCCAAAACTCCAAAACTCCGAAACTCCAAAACTCCAAAACTCCAAAACTGCAAAACTCCAAAACTGCAAAACTCCGAAACTCCGAAACTCCGAAACTCCGAAACTCCGAAACTCCGAAACTCCGAAACTCCAAAACTCCAAAACTCCAAAACTCCGAAACTCCGAAACTCCGAAACTCCAAAACTCCGAAACTCCAAAACTCCAAAACTCCAAAACTCCGAAACTCCAAAACTCCAAAACTCCAATACTCCGAAACTCCAAAACTCCGAAACTCCGAAACTCCAAAACTCCAAAACTCCGAAACTCCAAAACTCCGAAACTCCGAAACTCCAAAACTCCGAAACTCCAAAACTCCAAAACTCCGAAACTCCAAAACTCCAAAACTCCAAAACTCCGAAACTCCAAAACTCCAAAACTCCAAAACTCCAAAACTCCGAAACTCCAAAATCCAAAACTCCAAAACTCCAGAACTCCAAAACTCCGAAACTCGGAAACTCCATAACTCCAAAACTCCGAAACTCCATAACTCCAAAACTCCGAAACTCCAAAACTCCAAAACTCCAAAACTCCAAAACTCCAAAACTCCGAAACTCCAAAACTCCGAAACTCCAAACCTCCAAAACTCCGAAACTCCAAAACTCCAAAACTCCAAAACTCCGAAACTCCGAAACTCCAAAACTCCAAAACTCCGAAACTCCAAAACTCCAAAACTCCGAAACTCCAAAACTCCAAAACTCCAAAACTCCAAAATTCCAAAACTCTAAAACTCCAAAACTCCAAAACTCCGAAACTCCAAAACTCCAAAACTCCAATACTCCGAAACTCCAAAACTCCGAAACTCCGAAACTCCAAAACTCCAAAACTCCGAAACTCCAAAACTCCGAAACTCCGAAACTCCAAAACTCCGAAACTCCAAAACTCCAAAACTCCAAAACTCCGAAACTCCAAAACTCCAAAACTCCAAAACTCCAAAACTCCGAAACTCCAAAATCCAAAACTCCAAAACTCCAAAACTCCGAAACTCAGAAACTCCAAAACTCCAAAACTCCGAAACTCCATAACTCCAAAACTCCAAAACTCCGAAACTCCAAAACTCCGAAACTCCAAAACTCCAAAACTCCGAAACTCCAAAACTCCAAAACTCCAAAACTCCGAAACTCCGAAACTCCAAAACTCCAAAACTCCGAAACTCCAAAACTCCAAAACTCCAAAACTCCGAAACTCCAAAACTCCAAAACTCCAAAACTCCAAAACTCCAAAACTCCGAAACTCCAAAACTCCAAAACTCCAAAACTCCGAAACTCCAAAACTCCAAAACTCCAATACTCCGAAACTCCAAAACTCCGAAACTCCGAAACTCCAAAACTCCAAAACTCCGAAACTCCAAAACTCCGAAACTCCGAAACTCCAAAACTCCGAAACTCCAAAACTCCAAAACTCCAAAACTCCAAAACTCCGAAACTCCAAAACTCCAAAACTCCAAAACTCCAAAACTCCGAAACTCCAAAATCCAAAACTCCAAAACTCCAAAACTCCAAAACTCCGAAACTCGGAAACTCCAAAACTCCAAAACTCCGAAACTCCATAACTCCAAAACTCCTAAACTCCAAAACTCCAAAACTCCAAAACTCCAAAACTCCGAAACTCCAAAACTCCGAAACTCCAAAACTCCAAAACTCCGAAACTCCAAAACTCCAAAACTCCAAAACTCCAAAACTCCGAAACTCCGAAACTCCAAAACTCCAAAACTCCGAAACTCCAAAACTCCAAAACTCCAAAACTCCAAAACTCCGAAACTCCAAAACTCCAAAACTGCAAAACTCCAAAACTGCAAAACTCCGAAACTCCAAAACTCCAAAACTCCGAAACTCCGAAACTCCAAAACTCCGAAACTCCGAAACTCCAAAACTCCAAAACTCCAAAACTCCGAAACTCCAAAACTCCGAAACTCCGAAACTCCAAAACTCCAAAACTCCGAAACTCCGAAACTCCGAAACTCCGAAACTCCAAAACTCCAAAACTCCAAAACTCCAAAACTCCGAAACTCCGAAACTCCAAAACTCCGAAACTCCGAAACTCCAAAACTCCAAAACTCCAAAACTCCGAAACTCCAAAACTCCGAAACTCCAAAACTCCAAAACTCCAAAACTCCAAAACTCCAAAACTCCGAAACTCCAAAACTCCAAAACTCCAAAACTGCAAAACTGCAAAACTCCAAAACTCCAAAACTCCGAAACTCCAAAACTCCAAAACTCCGAAACTCCGAAACTCCGAAACTCCGAAACTCCGAAACTCCGAAACTCCGAAACTCCAAAACTCCGAAACTCCAAAACTCCGAAACTCCGAAACTGCGAAACTCCGAAACTCCAAAACTCCAAAACTCCAAAACTCCGAAACTCCAAAACTCCGAAACTCCGAAACTCCAAAACTCCAAAACTCCAAAACTCCAAAACTCCGAAACTCCAAAACTCCGAAACTCCAAAACTCCAAAACTCCGAAACTCCGAAACTCCAAAACTCCAAAACTCCAAAACTCCGAAACTCCAAAACTCCAAAACTCCAATACTCCGAAACTCCAAAACTCCGAAACTCCGAAACTCCAAAACTCCAAAACTCCGAAACTCCAAAACTCCGAAACTCCGAAACTCCAAAACTCCGAAACTCCAAAACTCCAAAACTCCAAAACTCCGAAACTCCAAAACTCCAAAACTCCAAAACTCCGAAACTCCAAAATCCAAAACTCCAAAACTCCAAAACTCCAAAACTCCGAAACTCGGAAACTCCAAAACTCCAAAACTCCGAAACTCCATAACTCCAAAACTCCGAAACTCCAAAACTCCAAAACTCCAAAACTCCAAAACTCCGAAACTCCAAAACTCCGAAACTCCAAAACTCCAAAACTCCGAAACTCCAAAACTCCAAAACTCCAAAACTCCGAAACTCCGAAACTCCAAAACTCCAAAACTCCGAAACTCCAAAACTCCAAAACTCCAAAACTGCAAAACTCCAAAACTGCAAAACTCCGAAACTCCAAAACTCCAAAACTCCAAAACTCCGAAACTCCGAAACTCCGAAACTCCTAAAACTCCGATACTCCGAAACTCCAAAACTCCTAAACTCCAAAACTCCGAAACTCCGAAACTCCGAAACTCCAAAACACCAAAACTCCAAAACTCCGAAACTCCGAAACTCCAAAACTCCAAAACTCCGAAACTCCGAAACTCCGAAACTCCGAAACTCCAAAACTCCAAAACTCCAAAACTCCGAAACTCCAAAACTCCAAAACTCCAAAACTCCAAAACTCCAAAACTCCGAAACTCCGAAACTCCAAAACTCCAAAACTCCAAAACTCCGAAACTCCAAAACTCCGAAACTCCAAAACTCCAAAACTCCAAAACTCCAAAACTCCAAAACTCCGAAACTCCGAAACTCCAAAACTCCAAAACTCCAAAACTCCTAAACTGCAAAACTCCAAAACTCCAAAACTCCGAAACTCCAAAACTCCAAAACTCCGAAACTCCGAAACTCCGAAACTCCAAAACTCCGAAACTCCGAAACTCCGAAACTCCAAAACTCCGAAACTCCAAAACTCCGAAACTCCGAAACTCCGAAACTCCGAAACTCCAAAACTCCAAAACTCCAAAACTCCGAAACTCCAAAACTCCGAAACTCCAAAACTCCAAAACTCCAAAACTCCAAAACTCCGAAACTCCAAAACTCCGAAACTCCAAAACTCCAAAACTCCAAAACTCCGAAACTCCGAAACTCCAAAACTCCAAAACTCCGAAACTCCAAAACTCCAAAACTCCGAAACTCCGAAACTCCAAAACTCCAAAACTCCGAAACTCCGAAACTCCAAAACTGCAAAACTGCGAAACTCCGAAACTCCGAAACTCCGAAACTCCAAAACACCGAAACTCCAAAACTCCGAAACTCCGAAACTCCAAAACTCCAAAACTCCAAAACTCCGAAACTCCAAAACTCCAAAACTCCAAAACTCCGAAACTCCAAAACTCCAAAACTCCAAAACTCCAAAACTCCAAAATTCCGAAACTCCGAAACTCCGAAACTCCAAAACTCCGAAACTCCGAAACTCCGAAACTCCAAAACTCCAAAACTCCGAAACTCCAAAACTCCAAAACTCCAAAACTCCGAAACTCCGAAACTCCAAAACTCCAAAACTCCGAAACTCCAAAACTCCGAAACTCCGAAACTCCAAAACTCCAAAACTCCAAAACTCCAAAACTCCAAAACTCCGAAACTCCAAAACTCCAAAACTCCAAAACTCCGAAACTCCGAAACTCCAAAACTCCAAAACTCCGAAACTCCAAAACTCCGAAACTCCGATACTCCGAAACTCCAAAACTCCAAAACTCCAAAACTCCGAAACTCCGAAACTCCGAAACTCCGAAACTCCAAAACTCCGAAACTCCAAAACACCAAAACTCCAAAACTCCGAAACTCCGAAACTCCAAAACTCCAAAACGCCGAAACTCCGAAACTCCGAAACTCCGAAACTCCAAAACTCCAAAACTCCAAAACTCCGAAACTCCAAAACTACAAAACTCCAAAACTCCAAAACTCCAAAACTCCGAAACTCCAAAACTCCAAAACTCCAAAACTCCAAAACTCCGAAACTCCAAAACTCCAAAACTCCAAAACTCCAAAACTGCAAAACTCCAAAACTCCAAAACTCCGAAACTCCAAAACTCCAAAACTCCGAAACTCCGAAACTCCGAAACTCCGAAACTCCGAAACTCCGAAACTCCGAAACTCCAAAACTCCGAAACTCCAAAACTCCGAAACTCCGAAACTCCGAAACTCCGAAACTCCAAAACTCCAAAACTCCAAAACTCCGAAACTCCAAAACTCCAAAACTCCGAAACTCCAAAACTCCGAAACTCCAAAACTCCAAAACTCCAAAACTCCAAAACTCCGAAACTCCAAAACTCCGAAACTCCAAAACTCCAAAACTCCGAAACTCCGAAACTCCAAAACTCCAAAACTCCGAAACTCCAAAACTCCAAAACTCCAAAACTGCAAAACTCCAAAACTGCAAAACTCCGAAACTCCGAAACTCCGAAACTCCGAAACTCCGAAACTCCGAAACTCCGAAACTCCAAAACTCCAAAACTCCAAAACTCCGAAACTCCGAAACTCCGAAACTCCAAAACTCCGAAACTCCAAAACTCCAAAACTCCAAAACTCCGAAACTCCAAAACTCCAAAACTCCAATACTCCGAAACTCCAAAACTCCGAAACTCCGAAACTCCAAAACTCCAAAACTCCGAAACTCCAAAACTCCGAAACTCCGAAACTCCAAAACTCCGAAACTCCAAAACTCCAAAACTCCGAAACTCCAAAACTCCAAAACTCCAAAACTCCGAAACTCCAAAACTCCAAAACTCCAAAACTCCAAAACTCCGAAACTCCAAAATCCAAAACTCCAAAACTCCAGAACTCCAAAACTCCGAAACTCGGAAACTCCATAACTCCAAAACTCCGAAACTCCATAACTCCAAAACTCCGAAACTCCAAAACTCCAAAACTCCAAAACTCCAAAACTCCAAAACTCCGAAACTCCAAAACTCCGAAACTCCAAACCTCCAAAACTCCGAAACTCCAAAACTCCAAAACTCCAAAACTCCGAAACTCCGAAACTCCAAAACTCCAAAACTCCGAAACTCCAAAACTCCAAAACTCCGAAACTCCAAAACTCCAAAACTCCAAAACTCCAAAATTCCAAAACTCTAAAACTCCAAAACTCCAAAACTCCGAAACTCCAAAACTCCAAAACTCCAATACTCCGAAACTCCAAAACTCCGAAACTCCGAAACTCCAAAACTCCAAAACTCCGAAACTCCAAAACTCCGAAACTCCGAAACTCCAAAACTCCGAAACTCCAAAACTCCAAAACTCCAAAACTCCGAAACTCCAAAACTCCAAAACTCCAAAACTCCAAAACTCCGAAACTCCAAAATCCAAAACTCCAAAACTCCAAAACTCCAAAACTCCGAAACTCGGAAACTCCAAAACTCCAAAACTCCGAAACTCCATAACTCCAAAACTCCAAAACTCCGAAACTCCAAAACTCCGAAACTCCAAAACTCCAAAACTCCGAAACTCCAAAACTCCAAAACTCCAAAACTCCGAAACTCCGAAACTCCAAAACTCCAAAACTCCGAAACTCCAAAACTCCAAAACTCCAAAACTCCGAAACTCCAAAACTCCAAAACTCCAAAACTCCAAAACTCCAAAACTCCGAAACTCCAAAACTCCAAAACTCCAAAACTCCGAAACTCCAAAACTCCAAAACTCCAATACTCCGAAACTCCAAAACTCCGAAACTCCGAAACTCCAAAACTCCAAAACTCCGAAACTCCAAAACTCCGAAACTCCGAAACTCCAAAACTCCGAAACTCCAAAACTCCAAAACTCCAAAACTCCAAAACTCCGAAACTCCAAAACTCCAAAACTCCAAAACTCCAAAACTCCGAAACTCCAAAATCCAAAACTCCAAAACTCCAAAACTCCAAAACTCCGAAACTCGGAAACTCCAAAACTCCAAAACTCCGAAACTCCATAACTCCAAAACTCCTAAACTCCAAAACTCCAAAACTCCAAAACTCCAAAACTCCGAAACTCCAAAACTCCGAAACTCCAAAACTCCAAAACTCCGAAACTCCAAAACTCCAAAACTCCAAAACTCCAAAACTCCGAAACTCCGAAACTCCAAAACTCCAAAACTCCGAAACTCCAAAACTCCAAAACTCCAAAACTCCAAAACTCCGAAACTCCAAAACTCCAAAACTGCAAAACTCCAAAACTCCAAAACTCCAAAACTCCGAAACTCCAAAACTCCAAAACTCCAAAACTGCAAAACTGCAAAACTCCAAAACTCCAAAACTCCGAAACTCCAAAACTCCAAAACTCCGAAACTCCGAAACTCCGAAACTCCGAAACTCCGAAACTCCGAAACTCCGAAACTCCAAAACTCCGAAACTCCAAAACTCCGAAACTCCGAAACTCCGAAACTCCGAAACTCCAAAACTCCAAAACAACAAAACTCCGAAACTCCAAAACTCCGAAACTCCGAAACTCCAAAACTCCAAAACTCCAAAACTCCAAAACTCCGAAACTCCAAAACTCCGAAACTCCAAAACTCCAAAACTCCGAAACTCCGAAACTCCAAAACTCCAAAACTCCGAAACTCCAAAACTCCAAAACTCCAAAACTGCAAAACTCCAAAACTGCAAAACTCCGAAACTCCAAAACTCCAAAACTCCGAAACTCCGAAACTCCGAAACTCCGAAACTCCGAAACTCCAAAACTCCAAAACTCCAAAACTCCGAAACTCCGAAACTCCAAAACTCCGAAACTCCAAAACTCCAAAACTCCGAAACTCCAAAACTCCAAAACTCCAATACTCCGAAACTCCAAAACTCCGAAACTCCGAAACTCCAAAACTCCAAAAC
Organism: Amblyomma mixtum; assembly: GCF_055824585.1. Lineage (NCBI taxonomy): Eukaryota > Metazoa > Arthropoda > Arachnida > Ixodida > Ixodidae > Amblyomma > Amblyomma mixtum. The sequence continues at coordinate 5,980,000 of NW_028317651.1, read as the reverse complement.
TCCGAAACTCCAAAACTCCGAAACTCCGAAACTCCAAAACTCCGAAACTCCAAAACTCCAAAACTCCAAAACTCCGAAACTCCAAAACTCCAAAACTCCAAAACTCCGAAACTCCAAAATCCAAAACTCCAAAACTCCAAAACTCCGAAACTCGGAAACTCCAAAACTCCAAAACTCCGAAACTCCATAACTCCAAAACTCCGAAACTCCAAAACTCCAAAACTCCAAAACTCCAAAACTCCAAAACTCCGAAACTCCAAAACTCCGAAACTCCAAACCTCCAAAACTCCGAAACTCCAAAACTCCAAAACTCCGAAACTCCGAAACTCCAAAACTCCAAAACTCCGAAACTCCAAAACTCCAAAACTCCGAAACTCCAAAACTCCAAAACTCCAAAACTCCAAAACTCCAAAACTGCAAAACTCCAAAATTCCAAAACTCTAAAACTCCAAAACTCCAAAACTCCGAAACTCCAAAACTCCAAAACTCCAATACTCCGAAACTCCAAAACTCCGAAACTCCGAAACTCCAAAACTCCAAAACTCCGAAACTCCAAAACTCCGAAACTCCAAAACTCCAAAACTCCGAAACTCCAAAACTCCGAAACTCCAAAACTCCAAAACTCCGAAACTCCAAAACTCCAAAACTCGAAAACTCCGAAACTCCAAAACTCCAAAACTCCGAAACTCCAAAACTCCAAAACTCCAAAACTCCGAAACTCCAAAACTCCAAAACTCCAAAACTCCAAAACTCCAAAACTCCGAAACTCCAAAACTCCAAAACTCCAAAACTCCGAAACTCCAAAACTCCAAAACTCCAATACTCCGAAACTCCAAAACTCCGAAACTCCGAAACTCCAAAACTCCAAAACTCCGAAACTCCAAAACTCCGAAACTCCGAAACTCCAAAACTCCGAAACTCCAAAACTCCAAAACTCCAAAACTCCGAAACTCCAAAACTCCAAAACTCCAAAACTCCAAAACTCCGAAACTCCAAAATCCAAAACTCCAAAACTCCAAAACTCCGAAACTCGGAAACTCCAAAACTCCAAAACTCCGAAACTCCATAACTCCAAAACTCCGAAACTCCAAAACTCCAAAACTCCAAAACTCCAAAACTCCAAAACTCCGAAACTCCAAAACTCCGAAACTCCAAAACTCCAAAACTCCGAAACTCCAAAACTCCAAAACTCCAAAACTCCAAAACTCCGAAACTCCGAAACTCCAAAACTCCAAAACTCCGAAACTTCAAAACTCCAAAACTCCAAAACTCCAAAACTCCGAAACTCCAAAACTCCAAAACTCCAAAACTCCAAAACTCCAAAACTGCAAAACTCCATCCAAAACTCTAAAACTCCAAAACTCCAAAACTCCAAAACTGCAAAACTCCAAAACTCCAAAACTCCGAAACTCCAAAACTCCAAAACTCCGAAACTCCAAAACTCCAAAACTCCAAAACTCCAAAACTCCAAAACTCCGAAACTCCGAAACTCCAAAACTCCAAAACTCCGAAACTCCAAAACTCCAAAACTCCAAAACTGCAAAACTCCAAAACTGCAAAACTCCGAAACTCCAAAACTCCAAAACTCCAAAACTCCGAAACTCCAAAACTCCGAAACTCCGAAACTCCAAAACTCCAAAACTCCAAAACTCCGAAACTCCAAAACTCCGAAACTCCGAAACTCCAAAACTCCAAAACTCCGAAACTCCGAAACTCCGAAACTCCGAAACTCCAAAACTCCAAAACTCCAAAACTCCAAAACTCCGAAACTCCGAAACTCCAAAACTCCGAAACTCCAAAACTCCAAAACTCCAAAACTCCAAAACTCCAAAACTCCAAAACTCCAAAAGTCCGCAACTCCGAAACTCCAAAACTCCAAAACTCCGAAACTCCAAAACTCCGAAACTCCAAAACTCCAAAACTCCAAAACTCCAAAACTCCGAAACTCCAAAACTCCAAAACTCCAAAACTCCAAAACTGCAAAACTCCAAAACTCCAAAACTCCGAAACTCCAAAACTCCAAAACTCCGAAACTCCGAAACTCCAAAACTCCGAAACTCCGAAACTCCGAAACTCCGAAACTCCAAAACTCCGAAACTCCAAAACTCCGAAACTCCGAAACTCCGAAACTCCAAAACTCCAAAACTCCAAAACTCCGAAACTCCAAAACTCCGAAACTCCAAAACTCCAAAACTCCAAAACTCCAAAACTCCAAAACTCCGAAACTCCAAAACTCCGAAACTCCAAAACTCCAAAACTCCAAAACTCCGAAACTCCAAAACTCCAAAACTCCGAAACTCCGAAACTCCAAAACTCCAAAACTCCAAAACTCCAAAACTCCAAAACTCCGAAACTCCAAAACTCCGAAACTCCAAAACTCCAAAACTCCAAAACTCCAAAACTCCGAAACTCCAAAACTCCAAAACTCCAAAACTCCGAAACTCCGAAACTCCGAAACTCCGAAACTCCAAATCTCCAAAACTCCAAAACTCCAAAACTCCAAAACTCCGAAACTCCGAAACTCCAAAACTCCAAAACTCTAGAACTCCGAAACTCCAAAACTCCAAAACTCCAAAACTCCAAAACTGCAAAACTCCAAAACTCCAAAACTCCAAAACTCCGAAACTCCAAAACTCCGAAACTCCAAAACTCCAAAACTCCAAAACTCCAAAACTCCAAAACTCCGAAACTCCGAAACTCCGAAACTCCAAAACTCCAAAACTCCAAAACTCCGAAACTCCGAAACTCCAAAACTCCGAAACTCCAAAACTCCAAAACTCCAAAACTCCGAAACTCCAAAACTCCAAAACTCCAATACTCCGAAACTCCAAAACTCCGAAACTCCGAAACTCCAAAACTCCAAAACTCCGAAACTCCAAAACTCCGAAACTCCGAAACTCCAAAACTCCGAAACTCCAAAACTCCAAAACTCCAAAACTCCGAAACTCCAAAACTCCAAAACTCCAAAACTCCAAAACTCCGAAACTCCAAAATCCAAAACTCCAAAACTCCAAAACTCCAAAACTCCGAAACTCGGAAACTCCAAAACTCCAAAACTCCGAAACTCCATAACTCCAAAACTCCGAAACTCCAAAACTCCAAAACTCCAAAACTCCAAAACTCCGAAACTCCAAAACTCCGAAACTCCAAACCTCCAAAACTCCGAAACTCCAAAACTCCAAAACTCCGAAACTCCGAAACTCCAAAACTCCAAAACTCCGAAACTCCAAAACTCCAAAACTCCGAAACTCCAAAACTCCAAAACTCCAAAACTCCAAAACTGCAAAACTCCAAAATTCCAAAACTCTAAAACTCCAAAACTCCAAAACTCCGAAACTCCAAAACTCCAAAACTCCAATACTCCGAAACTCCAAAACTCCGAAACTCCGAAACTCCAAAACTCCAAAACTCCGAAACTCCAAAACTCCGAAACTCCGAAACTCCAAAACTCCGAAACTCCAAAACTCCAAAACTCCAAAACTCCGAAACTCCAAAACTCCGAAACTCCAAAACTCCAAAACTCCAAAACTCCGAAACTCCAAAACTCCAAAACTCCATAACTCCAAAACTCCGAAACTCCAAAATCCAAAACTCCAAAACTCCAAAACTCCAAAACTCCGAAACTCGGAAACTCCAAAACTCCAAAACTCCGAAACACCATAACTCCAAAACTCCAAAACTCCGAAACTCCAAAACTCCGAAACTCCAAAACGCCAAAACTCCGAAACTCCAAAACTCCAAAACTCCAAAACTCCGAAACTCCGAAACTCCAAAACTCCAAAACTCCGAAACTCCAAAACTCCAAAACTCCAAAACTCCGAAACTCCAAAACTCCAAAACTCCAAAACTCCAAAACTCCAAAACTCCGAAACTCCAAAACTCCAAAACTCCAAAACTCCGAAACTCCAAAACTCCAAAACTCCAATACTCCGAAACTCCAAAACTCCGAAACTCCGAAACTCCAAAACTCCAAAACTCCGAAACTCCAAAACTCCGAAACTCCGAAACTCCTAAACTCCGAAACTCCAAAACTCCAAAACTCCAAAACTCCGAAACTCCAAAACTCCAAAACTCCAAAACTCCGAAACTCCAAAACTCCAAAACTCCAAAACTCCGAAACTCCAAAACTCCAAAACTCCAAAACTCCGAAACTCCGAAACTCCGAAACTCCGAAACTCCGAAACTCCAAAACTCCAAAACTCCAAAACTCCAAAACTCCGAAACTCCGAAACTCCAAAACTCCAAAACTCTAGAACTCCGAAACTCCAAAACTCCAAAACTCCAAAACTCCAAAACTCCAAAACTCCAAAACTCCGAAACTCCAAAACTCCGAAACTCCAAAACTCCGAAACTCCAAAACTCCAAAACTCCAAAACTCCAAAACTCCGAAACTCCAAAACTCCAAAACTCCGAAACTCCAAAACTCCAAAACTCCAAAACTGCAAAACTCCAAAACTGCAAAACTCCGAAACTCCAAAACTCCAAAACTCCAAAACTCCGAAACTCCGAAACTCCAAAACTCCGAATCTCCGAAACTCCAAAACTCCAAAACTCCAAAACTCCGAAACTCCAAAACTCCGAAACTCCGAAACTCCAAAACTCCAAAACTCCGAAACTCCGAAACTCCGAAACTCCGAAACTCCAAAACTCCAAAACTCCAAAACTCCAAAACTCCAAAACTCCAAAACTCCAAAAGTCCGAAACTCCGAAACTCCAAAACTCCAAAACTCCAAAACTCCGAAACTCCAAAACTCCGAAACTCCAAAACTCCAAAACTCCAAAACTCCAAAACTCCAAAACTCCGAAACTCCAAAACTCCAAAACTCCAAAACTGCAAAACTCCAAAACTCCAAAACTCCGAAACTCCAAAACTCGAAAACTCCGAAACTCCGAAACTCCGAAACTCCAAAACTCCGAAACTCCGAAACTCCGAAACTCCAAAACTCCGAAACTCCAAAACTCCGAAACTCCGAAACTCCAAAACTCCAAAACTCCGAAACTCCAAAACTCCGAAACTCCAAAACTCCAAAACTCCAAAACTCCAAAACTCCGAAACTCCAAAACTCCGAAACTCCAAAACTCCAAAACTCCAAAACTCCGAAACTCCAAAACTCCAAAACTCCGAAACTCCGAAACTCCAAAACTCCAAAACTCCAAAACTCCAAAACTCCAAAACTCCGAAACTCCAAAACTCCGAAACTCCAAAACTCCAAAACTCCAAAACTCCAAAACTCCGAAACTCGGAAACTCCAAAACTCCAAAACTCCGAAACTCCATAACTCCAAAACTCCGAAACTCCAAAACTCCAAAACTCCAAAACTCCAAAACTCCAAAACTCCGAAACTCCAAAACACCGAAACTCCAAAACTCCAAAACTCCGAAACTCCAAAACTCCAAATCTCCAAAACTCCAAAACTCCGAAACTCCGAAACTCCAAAACTCCAAAACTCCGAAACTCCAAAACTCCAAAACTCCAAAACTCCAAAACTCCGAAACTCCAAAACTCCAAAACTCCAAAACTCCAAAACTCCAAAACTGCAAAACTCCATCCAAAACTCTAAAACTCCAAAACTCCAAAACTCCAAAACTCCAAAACTCCGAAACTCCAAAACTCCAAAACTCCAAAACTCCAAAACTGCAAAACTCCAAAACTCCAAAACTCCGAAACTCCGAAACTCCGAAACTCCAAAACTCCGAAACTCCGAAACTCCAAAACTCCAAAACTCCGAAACTCCGAAACTCCAAAACTCCAAAACTCCGAAACTGCAAAACTCCAAAACTGCAAAACTCCGAAACTCCAAAACTCCAAAACTCCAAAACTCCGAAACTCCGAAACTCCGAAACTCCAAAACTCCGAAACTCCGAAACTCCAAAACTCCAAAACTCCAAAACTCCGAAACTCCTAAAACTCCGATACTCCGAAACTCCAAAACTCCAAAACTCCAAAACTCCGAAACTCCGAAACTCCGAAACTCCAAAACTCCAAAACTCCGAAACTCGGAAACTCCAAAACTCCAAAACTCCGAAACTCCATAACTCCAAAACTCCGAAACTCCAAAACTCCAAAACTCCAAAACTCCGAAACTCCAAAACTCCGAAACTCCAAACCTCCAAAACTCCGAAACTCCAAAACTCCAAAACTCCAAAACTCCGAAACTCCGAAACTCCAAAACTCCAAAACTCCGAAACTCCAAAACTCCAAAACTCCGAAACTCCAAAACTCCAAAACTCCAAAACTCCAAAACTCCAAAACTGCAAAACTCCAAAATTCCAAAACTCTAAAACTCCAAAACTCCAAAACTCCGAAACTCCAAAACTCCAAAACTCCAATACTCCGAAACTCCAAAACTCCGAAACTCCGAAACTCCAAAACTCCAAAACTCCGAAACTCCAAAACTCCGAAACTCCGAAACTCCAAAACTCCGAAACTCCAAAACTCCAAAACTCCAAAACTCCGAAACTCCAAAACTCCAAAACTCCAAAACTCCAAAACTCCAAAACTCCGAAACTCCAAAATCCAAAACTCCAAAACTCCAAAACTCCAAAACTCCGAAACTCGGAAACTCCAAAACTCCAAAACTCCGAAACTCCATAACTCCAAAACTCCAAAACTCCGAAACTCCAAAACTCCGAAACTCCAAAACTCCAAAACTCCGAAACTCCAAAACTCCAAAACTCCAAAACTCCGAAACTCCGAAACTCCAAAACTCCAAAACTCCGAAACTCCAAAACTCCAAAACTCCAAAACTCCGAAACTCCAAAACTCCAAAACTCCAAAACTCCAAAACTCCGAAACTCGGAAACTCCAAAACTCCAAAACTCCGAAACTCCATAACTCCAAAACTCCGAAACTCCAAAACTCCAAAACTCCGAAACTCCATAACTCCAAAACTCCAAAACTCCGAAACTCCAAAACTCCGAAACTCCAAAACTCCAAAACTCCGAAACTCCAAAACTCCAAAACTCCAAAACTCCGAAACTCCGAAACTCCAAAACTCCAAAACTCCGAAACTCCAAAACTCCAAAACTCCAAAACTCCGAAACTCCAAAACTCCAAAACTCCAAAACTCCAAAACTCCGAAACTCGGAAACTCCAAAACTCCAAAACTCCGAAACTCCATAACTCCAAAACTCCGAAACTCCAAAACTCCAAAACTCCAAAACTCCAAAACTCCGAAACTCCGAAACTCCAAAACTCCGAAACTCCGAAACTCCAAAACTCCAAAACTCCAAAACTCCAAAACTCCAAAACTCCGAAACTCCAAAACACCGAAACTCCAAAACTCCAAAACTCCGAAACTCCAAAACTCCAAAACTCCAAAACTCCAAAACTCCGAAACTCCGAAACTCCAAAACTCCAAAACTCCGAAACTCCAAAACTCCAAAACTCCAAAACTCCAAAACTCCGAAACTCCAAAACTCCAAAACTCCAAAACTCCAAAACTGCAAAACTCCATCCAAAACTCTAAAACTCCAAAACTCCAAAACTCCAAAACTGCAAAACTCCAAAACTCCAAAACTCCGAAACTCCAAAACTCCAAAACTCCGAAACTCCAAAACTCCAAAACTCCAAAACTCCAAAACTCCAAAACTCCGAAACTCCGAAACTCCAAAACTCCAAAACTCCGAAACTCCAAAACTCCAAAACTCCAAAACTGCAAAACTCCAAAACTGCAAAACTCCGAAACTCCAAAACTCCAAAACTCCAAAACTCCGAAACTCCGAAACTCCAAAACTCCGAAACTCCGAAACTCCAAAACTCCAAAACTCCAAAACTCCGAAACTCCAAAACTCCGAAACTCCGAAACTCCAAAACTCCAAAACTCCGAAACTCCGAAACTACGAAACTCCGAAACTCCAAAACTCCAAAACTCCAAAACTCCAAAACTCCAAAACTCCAAAACTCCAAAAGTCCGAAACTCCGAAACTCCAAAACTCCAAAACTCCAAAACTCCGAAACTCCAAAACTCCGAAACTCCAAAACTCCAAAACTCCAAAACTCCAAAACTCCAAAACTCCGAAACTCCAAAACTCCAAAACTCCAAAACTCCAAAACTGCAAAACTCCAAAACTCCAAAACTCCGAAACTCCAAAACTCCAAAACTCCGAAACTCCGAAACTCCGAAACTCCAAAACTCCGAAACTCCGAAACTCCGAAACTCCAAAACTCCGAAACTCCAAAACTCCGAAACTCCGAAACTCCGAAACTCCAAAACTCCAAAACTCCGAAACTCCAAAACTCCGAAACTCCAAAACTCCAAAACTCCAAAACTCCAAAACTCCGAAACTCCAAAACTCCGAAACTCCAAAACTCCAAAACTCCAAAACTCCGAAACTCCAAAACTCCAAAACTCCGAAACTCCGAAACTCCAAAACTCCAAAACTCCAAAACTCCAAAACTCCGAAACTCCAAAACTCCGAAACTCCAAAACTCCAAAACTCCAAAACTCCAAAACTCCAAAACTCCAAAACTCCGAAACTCCAAAACTCCAAAACTCCAAAACTCCGAAACTCCGAAACTCCGAAACTCCGAAACTCCGAAACTCCAAAACTCCAAAACTCCAAAACTCCAAAACTCCGAAACTCCAAAACTCCAAAACTCTAGAACTCCGAAACTCCAAAACTCCAAAACTCCAAAACTCCAAAACTCCAAAACTCCAAAACTCCAAAACTCCAAAACTCCGAAACTCCAAAACTCCGAAACTCCAAAACTCCGAAACTCCAAAACTCCAAAACTCCAAAACTCCGAAACTCCAAAACTCCAAAACTCCGAAACTCCAAAACTCCAAAACTCCAAAACTCCAAAACTCCAAAACTCCGAAACTCCGAAACTCCAAAACTCCAAAACTCCGAAACTCCAAAACTCCAAAACTCCAAAACTGCAAAACTCCAAAACTGCAAAACTCCGAAACTCCAAAACTCCAAAACTCCAAAACTCCGAAACTCCGAAACTCCAAAACTCCGAAACTCCGAAACTCCAAAACTCCAAAACTCCAAAACTCCGAAACTCCAAAACTCCGAAACTCCGAAACTCCAAAACTCCAAAACTCCGAAACTCCGAAACTCCGAAACTCCAAAACTCCAAAACTCCAAAACTCCAAAACTCCAAAACTCCAAAACTCCAAAACTCCAAAAGTCCGAAACTCCGAAACTCCAAAACTCCAAAACTCCAAAACTCCGAAACTCCAAAACTCCGAAACTCCAAAACTCCAAAACTCCGAAACTCCGAAACTCCGAAACTCCAAAACTCCAAAACTCCAAAACTCCAAAACTCCAAAACTCCAAAACTCCAAAAGTCCGAAACTCCGAAACTCCAAAACTCCAAAACTCCAAAACTCCGAAACTCCAAAACTCCGAAACTCCAAAACTCCAAAACTCCAAAACTCCAAAACTCCAAAACTCCGAAACTCCAAAACTCCAAAACTCCAAAACTCCAAAACTGCAAAACTCCAAAACTCCAAAACTCCGAAACTCCAAAACTCGAAAACTCCGAAACTCCGAAACTCCGAAACTCCAAAACTCCGAAACTCCGAAACTCCGAAACTCCAAAACTCCGAAACTCCAAAACTCCAAAACTCCAAAACTCCAAAACTCCAAAACTCCAAAACTCCAAAAGTCCGAAACTCCAAAACTCCAAAACTCCAAAACTCCAAAACTCCGAAACTCCAAAACTCCGAAACTCCAAAACTCCAAAACTCCGAAACTCCGAAACTCCGAAACTCCAAAACTCCAAAACTCCAAAACTCCAAAACTCCAAAACTCCAAAACTCCAAAACTCCAAAAGTCCGAAACTCCGAAACTCCAAAACTCCAAAACTCCAAAACTCCGAAACTCCAAAACTCCGAAACTCCAAAACTCCAAAACTCCAAAACTCCAAAACTCCAAAACTCCGAAACTCCAAAACTCCAAAACTCCAAAACTCCAAAACTGCAAAACTCCAAAACTCCAAAACTCCGAAACTCCAAAACTCGAAAACTCCGAAACTCCGAAACTCCGAAACTCCAAAACTCCGAAACTCCGAAACTCCGAAACTCCAAAACTCCGAAACTCCAAAACTCCGAAACTCCGAAACTCCAAAACTCCGAAACTCCAAAACTCCGAAACTCCGAAACTCCGAAACTCCAAAACTCCAAAACTCCGAAACTCCAAAACTCCGAAACTCCAAAACTCCAAAACTCCAAAACTCCAAAACTCCGAAACTCCAAAACTCCGAAACTCCAAAACTCCAAAACTCCAAAACTCCGAAACTCCAAAACTCCAAAACTCCGAAACTCCGAAACTCCAAAACTCCAAAACTCCAAAACTCCAAAACTCCGAAACTCCAAAACTCCGAAACTCCAAAACTCCAAAACTCCAAAACTCCAAAACTCCGAAACTCCAAAACTCCAAAACTCCAAAACTCCGAAACTCCGAAACTCCGAAACTCCGAAACTCCGAAACTCCAAAACTCCAAAACTCCAAAACTCCAAAACTCCGAAACTCCGAAACTCCAAAACTCCAAAACTCTAGAACTCCGAAACTCCAAAACTCCAAAACTCCAAAACTCCAAAACTCCAAAACTCCAAAACTCCAAAACTCCAAAACTCCGAAACTCCAAAACTCCGAAACTCCAAAACTCCGAAACTCCAAAACTCCAAAACTCCAAAACTCCGAAACTCCAAAACTCCAAAACTCCGAAACTCCAAAACTCCAAAACTCCAAAACTCCAAAACTCCAAAACTCCGAAACTCCGAAACTCCAAAACTCCAAAACTCCGAAACTCCAAAACTCCAAAACTCCAAAACTGCAAAACTCCAAAACTGCAAAACTCCGAAACTCCAAAACTCCAAAACTCCAAAACTCCGAAACTCCGAAACTCCAAAACTCCGAAACTCCGAAACTCCAAAACTCCAAAACTCCAAAACTCCGAAACTCCAAAACTCCGAAACTCCGAAACTCCAAAACTCCAAAACTCCGAAACTCCGAAACTCCGAAACTCCAAAACTCCAAAACTCCAAAACTCCAAAACTCCAAAACTCCAAAACTCCAAAACTCCAAAACTCCAAAAGTCCGAAACTCCGAAACTCCAAAACTCCAAAACTCCAAAACTCCGAAACTCCAAAACTCCGAAACTCCAAAACTCCAAAACTCCGAAACTCCGAAACTCCGAAACTCCAAAACTCCAAAACTCCAAAACTCCAAAACTCCAAAACTCCAAAACTCCAAAACTCCAAAAGTCCGAAACTCCGAAACTCCAAAACTCCAAAACTCCAAAACTCCGAAACTCCAAAACTCCGAAACTCCAAAACTCCAAAACTCCAAAACTCCAAAACTCCAAAACTCCGAAACTCCAAAACTCCAAAACTCCAAAACTCCAAAACTGCAAAACTCCAAAACTCCAAAACTCCGAAACTCCAAAACTCGAAAACTCCGAAACTCCGAAACTCCGAAACTCCAAAACTCCGAAACTCCGAAACTCCGAAACTCCAAAACTCCGAAACTCCAAAACTCCAAAACTCCAAAACTCCAAAACTCCAAAACTCCAAAACTCCAAAAGTCCGAAACTCCAAAACTCCAAAACTCCAAAACTCCAAAACTCCGAAACTCCAAAACTCCGAAACTCCAAAACTCCAAAACTCCGAAACTCCGAAACTCCGAAACTCCAAAACTCCAAAACTCCAAAACTCCAAAACTCCAAAACTCCAAAACTCCAAAACTCCAAAAGTCCGAAACTCCGAAACTCCAAAACTCCAAAACTCCAAAACTCCGAAACTCCAAAACTCCGAAACTCCAAAACTCCAAAACTCCAAAACTCCAAAACTCCAAAACTCCGAAACTCCAAAACTCCAAAACTCCAAAACTCCAAAACTGCAAAACTCCAAAACTCCAAAACTCCGAAACTCCAAAACTCGAAAACTCCGAAACTCCGAAACTCCGAAACTCCAAAACTCCGAAACTCCGAAACTCCGAAACTCCAAAACTCCGAAACTCCAAAACTCCGAAACTCCGAAACTCCAAAACTCCAAAACTCCGAAACTCCAAAACTCCGAAACTCCAAAACTCCAAAACTCCAAAACTCCAAAACTCCGAAGCTCCAAAACTCCGAAACTCCAAAACTCCAAAACTCCAAAACTCCGAAACTCCAAAACTCCAAAACTCCGAAACTCCGAAACTCCAAAACTCCAAAACTCCAAAACTCCAAAACTCCAAAACTCCGAAACTCCAAAACTCCGAAACTCCAAAACTCCAAAACTCCAAAACTCCAAAACTCCAAAACTCCGAAACTCGGAATCTCCAAAACTCCAAAACTCCGAAACTCCATAACTCCAAAACTCCGAAACTCCAAAACTCCAAAACTCCAAAACTCCAAAACTCCGAAACTCCAAAACACCGAAACTCCAAAACTCCAAAACTCCGAAACTCCAAAACTCCAAAACTCCAAAACTCCAAAACTCCGAAACTCCGAAACTCCAAAACTCCAAAACTCCGAAACTCCAAAACTCCAAAACTCCAAAACTCCAAAACTCCGAAACTCCAAAACTCCAAAACTCCAAAACTCCAAAACTGCAAAACTCCATCCAAAACTCTAAAACTCCAAAACTCCAAAACTCCAAAACTCCAAAACTCCAAAACTCCAAAACTCCGAAACTCCAAAACTCCAAAACTCCAAAACTCCAAAACTGCAAAACTCCAAAACTCCAAAACTCCGAAACTCCGAAACTCCGAAACTCCAAAACTCCGAAACTCCGAAACTCCAAAACTCCAAAACTCCGAAACTCCGAAACTCCAAAACTCCAAAACTCCGAAACTGCAAAACTCCAAAACTGCAAAACTCCGAAACTCCAAAACTCCAAAACTCCAAAACTCCGAAACTCCGAAACTCCGAAACTCCAAAACTCCGAAACTCCGAAACTCCAAAACTCCAAAACTCCAAAACTCCGAAACTCCTAAAACTCCGATACTCCGAAACTCCAAAACTCCAAAACTCCAAAACTCCGAAACTCCGAAACTCCGAAACTCCGAAACTCCAAAACTCCAAAACTCCGAAACTCGGAAACTCCAAAACTCCAAAACTCCGAAACTCCATAACTCCAAAACTCCAAAACTCCAAAACTCTAGAACTCCGAAACTCCAAAACTCCAAAACTCCGAAACTCCAAAACTCCGAAACTCCAAAACTCCAAAACTCCAAAACTCCGAAACTCCAAAACTCCAAAACTCCGAAACTCCGAAACTCCAAAACTCCAAAACTCCAAAACTCCAAAACTCCGAAACTCCAAAACTCCGAAACTCCAAAACTCCAAAACTCCAAAACTCCAAAACTCCAAAACTCCGAAACTCCGAAACTCCGAAACTCCGAAACTCCGAAACTCCAAAACTCCAAAACTCCAAAACTCCAAAACTCCGAAACTCCAAAACTCCAAAACTCTAGAACTCCGAAACTCCAAAACTCCAAAACTCCAAAACTCCAAAACTCCAAAACTCCAAAACTCCAAAACTCCGAAACTCCAAAACTCCGAAACTCCAAAACTCCGAAACTCCAAAACTCCAAAACTCCAAAACTCCGAAACTCCAAAACTCCAAAACTCCGAAACTCCAAAACTCCAAAACTCCAAAACTCCAAAACTCCAAAACTCCGAAACTCCGAAACTCCAAAACTCCAAAACTCCGAAACTCCAAAACTCCAAAACTCCAAAACTGCAAAACTCCAAAACTGCAAAACTCCGAAACTCCAAAACTCCAAAACTCCAAAACTCCGAAACTCCGAAACTCCAAAACTCCGAAACTCCGAAACTCCAAAACTCCAAAACTCCAAAACTCCGAAACTCCAAAACTCCGAAACTCCGAAACTCCAAAACTCCAAAACTCCGAAACTCCGAAACTCCGAAACTCCAAAACTCCAAAACTCCAAAACTCCAAAACTCCAAAACTCCAAAACTCCAAAAGTCCGAAACTCCGAAACTCCAAAACTCCAAAACTCCAAAACTCCGAAACTCCAAAACTCCGAAACTCCAAAACTCCAAAACTCCGAAACTCCGAAACTCCGAAACTCCAAAACTCCAAAACTCCAAAACTCCAAAACTCCAAAACTCCAAAAGTCCGAAACTCCGAAACTCCAAAACTCCAAAACTCCAAAACTCCGAAACTCCAAAACTCCGAAACTCCAAAACTCCAAAACTCCAAAACTCCAAAACTCCAAAACTCCGAAACTCCAAAACTCCAAAACTCCAAAACTCCAAAACTGCAAAACTCCAAAACTCCAAAACTCCGAAACTCCAAAACTCGAAAACTCCGAAACTCCGAAACTCCGAAACTCCAAAACTCCGAAACTCCGAAACTCCGAAACTCCGAAACTCCGAAACTCCAAAACTCCAAAACTCCAAAACTCCAAAACTCCAAAACTCCAAAACTCCAAAAGTCCGAAACTCCAAAATTCCAAAACTCCAAAACTCCAAAACTCCGAAACTCCAAAACTCCGAAACTCCAAAACTCCAAAACTCCGAAACTCCGAAACTCCGAAACTCCAAAACTCCAAAACTCCAAAACTCCAAAACTCCAAAACTCCAAAACTCCAAAACTCCAAAAGTCCGAAACTCCGAAACTCCAAAACTCCAAAACTCCAAAACTCCGAAACTCCAAAACTCCGAAACTCCAAAACTCCAAAACTCCAAAACTCCAAAACTCCAAAACTCCGAAACTCCAAAACTCCAAAACTCCAAAACTCCATAACTGCAAAACTCCAAAACTCCAAAACTCCGAAACTCCAAAACTCGAAAACTCCGAAACTCCGAAACTCCGAAACTCCAAAACTCCGAAACTCCGAAACTCCGAAACTCCAAAACTCCGAAACTCCAAAACTCCGAAACTCCGAAACTCCAAAACTCCGAAACTCCAAAACTCCGAAACTCCGAAACTCCGAAACTCCAAAACTCCAAAACTCCGAAACTCCAAAACTCCGAAACTCCAAAACTCCAAAACTCCAAAACTCCAAAACTCCGAAACTCCAAAACTCCGAAACTCCAAAACTCCAAAACTCCAAAACTCCGAAACTCCAAAACTCCAAAACTCCGAAACTCCGAAACTCCAAAACTCCAAAACTCCAAAACTCCAAAACTCCGAAACTCCAAAACTCCGAAACTCCAAAACTCCAAAACTCCAAAACTCCAAAACTCCAAAACTCCGAAACTCCAAAACTCCAAAACTCCAAAACTCCGAAACTCCGAAACTCCGAAACTCCGAAACTCCGAAACTCCAAAACTCCAAAACTCCAAAACTCCAAAACTCCGAAACTCCGAAACTCCAAAACTCCAAAACTCTAGAACTCCGAAACTCCAAAACTCCAAAACTCCAAAACTCCAAAACTCCAAAACTCCAAAACTCCAAAACTCCAAAACTCCGAAACTCCAAAACTCCGAAACTCCAAAACTCCGAAACTCCAAAACTCCAAAACTCCAAAACTCCGAAACTCCAAAACTCCAAAACTCCGAAACTCCAAAACTCCAAAACTCCAAAACTCCAAAACTCCAAAACTCCGAAACTCCGAAACTCCAAAACTCCAAAACTCCGAAACTCCAAAACTCCAAAACTCCAAAACTGCAAAACTCCAAAACTGCAAAACTCCGAAACTCCAAAACTCCAAAACTCCAAAACTCCGAAACTCCGAAACTCCAAAACTCCGAAACTCCGAAACTCCAAAACTCCAAAACTCCAAAACTCCGAAACTCCAAAACTCCGAAACTCCGAAACTCCAAAACTCCAAAACTCCGAAACTCCGAAACTCCGAAACTCCAAAACTCCAAAACTCCAAAACTCCAAAACTCCAAAACTCCAAAACTCCAAAACTCCAAAAGTCCGAAACTCCGAAACTCCAAAACTCCAAAACTCCAAAACTCCGAAACTCCAAAACTCCGAAACTCCAAAACTCCAAAACTCCGAAACTCCGAAACTCCGAAACTCCAAAACTCCAAAACTCCAAAACTCCAAAACTCCAAAACTCCAAAACTCCAAAAGTCCGAAACTCCGAAACTCCAAAACTCCAAAACTCCAAAACTCCGAAACTCCAAAACTCCGAAACTCCAAAACTCCAAAACTCCAAAACTCCAAAACTCCAAAACTCCGAAACTCCAAAACTCCAAAACTCCAAAACTCCAAAACTGCAAAACTCCAAAACTCCAAAACTGCAAAACTCCAAAACTGCAAAACTCCGAAACTCCAAAACTCCAAAACTCCAAAACTCCGAAACTCCGAAACTCCAAAACTCCGAAACTCCGAAACTCCAAAACTCCAAAACTCCGAAACTCCAAAACTCCGAAACTCCGAAACTCCAAAACTCCAAAACTGCAAAACTCCAAAACTCCAAAACTCCGAAACTCCAAAACTCCAAAACTCCGAAACTCCGAAACTCCGAAACTCCAAAACTCCGAAACTCCGAAACTCCGAAACTCCAAAACTCCGAAACTCCAAAACTCCGAAACTCCGAAACTCCAAAACTCCGAAACTCCGAAACTCCAAAACTCCAAAACTCCAAAACTCCGAAACTCCAAAACTCCGAAACTCCGAAACTCCAAAACTCCAAAACTCCGAAACTCCGAAACTACGAAACTCCAAAACTGCAAAACTCCGAAACTCCAAAACTCCAAAACTCCAAAACTCCGAAACTCCGAAACTCCAAAACTCCGAAACTCCGAAACTCCAAAACTCCAAAACTCCAAAACTCCGAAACTCCAAAACTCCGAAACTCCGAAACTCCAAAACTCCAAAACTCCAAAACTCCAAAACTCCAAAACTCCAAAACTCCAAAAGTCCGAAACTCCGAAACTCCAAAACTCCAAAACTCCAAAACTCCGAAACTCCAAAACTCCGAAACTCCAAAACTCCAAAACTCCAAAACTCCAAAACTCCAAAACTCCGAAACTCCAAAACTCCAAAACTCCAAAACTCCAAAACTCCAAAACTGCAAAACTCCGAAACTCCAAAACTCCAAAACTCCAAAACTCCGAAACTCCGAAACTCCAAAACTCCGAAACTCCGAAACTCCAAAACTCCAAAACTCCAAAACTCCGAAACTCCAAAACTCCGAAACTCCGAAACTCCAAAACTCCAAAACTCCGAAACTCCGAAACTACGAAACTCCGAAACTCCAAAACTCCAAAACTCCAAAACTCCAAAAGTCCGAAACTCCGAAACTCCAAAACTCCAAAACTCCAAAACTCCGAAACTCCAAAACTCCGAAACTCCAAAACTCCAAAACTCCAAAACTCCAAAACTCCAAAACTCCGAAACTCCAAAACTCCAAAACTCCAAAACTCCAAAACTCCGAAACTCCGAAACTCCGAAACTCCAAAACTCCGAAACTCCGAAACTCCGAAACTCCAAAACTCCGAAACTCCAAAACTCCGAAACTCCGAAACTCCAAAACTCCGAAACTCCGAAACTCCAAAACTCCAAAACTCCAAAACTCCGAAACTCCAAAACTCCGAAACTCCGAAACTCCAAAACTCCAAAACTCCGAAACTCCGAAACTACGAAACTCCAAAACTGCAAAACTCCGAAACTCCAAAACTCCAAAACTCCAAAACTCCGAAACTCCGAAACTCCAAAACTCCGAAACTCCGAAACTCCAAAACTCCAAAACTCCAAAACTCCGAAACTCCAAAACTCCGAAACTCCGAAACTCCAAAACTCCAAAACTCCAAAACTCCAAAACTCCAAAACTCCAAAACTCCAAAAGTCCGAAACTCCGAAACTCCAAAACTCCAAAACTCCAAAACTCCGAAACTCCAAAACTCCGAAACTCCAAAACTCCAAAACTCCAAAACTCCAAAACTCCAAAACTCCGAAACTCCAAAACTCCAAAACTCCAAAACTCCAAAACTCCAAAACTGCAAAACTCCGAAACTCCAAAACTCCAAAACTCCAAAACTCCGAAACTCCGAAACTCCAAAACTCCGAAACTCCGAAACTCCAAAACTCCAAAACTCCAAAACTCCGAAACTCCAAAACTCCGAAACTCCGAAACTCCAAAACTCCAAAACTCCGAAACTCCGAAACTACGAAACTCCGAAACTCCAAAACTCCAAAACTCCAAAACTCCAAAACTCCAAAACTCCAAAACTCCAAAAGTCCGAAACTCCGAAACTCCAAAACTCCAAAACTCCAAAACTCCGAAACTCCAAAACTCCGAAACTCCAAAACTCCAAAACTCCAAAACTCCAAAACTCCAAAACTCCGAAACTCCAAAACTCCAAAACTCCAAAACTCCAAAACTGCAAAACTCCAAAACTCCAAAACTCCGAAACTCCAAAACTCCAAAACTCCGAAACTCCGAAACTCCGAAACTCCAAAACTCCGAAACTCCGAAACTCCGAAACTCCAAAACTCCGAAACTCCAAAACTCCGAAACTCCGAAACTCCGAAACTCCAAAACTCCAAAACTCCGAAACTCCAAAACTCCGAAACTCCAAAACTCCAAAACTCCAAAACTCCAAAACTCCGAAACTCCAAAACTCCGAAACTCCAAAACTCCAAAACTCCAAAACTCCGAAACTCCAAAACTCCAAAACTCCGAAACTCCGAAACTCCAAAACTCCAAAACTCCAAAACTCCAAAACTCCGAAACTCCAAAACTCCGAAACTCCAAAACTCCAAAACTCCAAAACTCCAAAACTCCAAAACTCCGAAACTCCAAAACTCCAAAACTCCAAAACTCCGAAACTCCGAAACTCCGAAACTCCGAAACTCCGAAACTCCAAAACTCCAAAACTCCAAAACTCCAAAACTCCGAAACTCCAAAACTCCAAAACTCTAGAACTCCGAAACTCCAAAACTCCAAAACTCCAAAACTCCAAAACTCCAAAACTCCAAAACTCCAAAACTCCAAAACTCCGAAACTCCAAAACTCCGAAACTCCAAAACTCCGAAACTCCAAAACTCCAAAACTCCAAAACTCCGAAACTCCAAAACTCCAAAACTCCGAAACTCCAAAACTCCAAAACTCCAAAACTCCAAAACTCCAAAACTCCGAAACTCCGAAACTCCAAAACTCCAAAACTCCGAAACTCCAAAACTCCAAAACTCCAAAACTGCAAAACTCCAAAACTGCAAAACTCCGAAACTCCAAAACTCCAAAACTCCAAAACTCCGAAACTCCGAAACTCCAAAACTCCGAAACTCCGAAACTCCAAAACTCCAAAACTCCAAAACTCCGAAACTCCAAAACTCCGAAACTCCGAAACTCCAAAACTCCAAAACTCCGAAACTCCGAAACTCCGAAACTCCAAAACTCCAAAACTCCAAAACTCCAAAACTCCAAAACTCCAAAACTCCAAAACTCCAAAAGTCCGAAACTCCGAAACTCCAAAACTCCAAAACTCCAAAACTCCGAAACTCCAAAACTCCGAAACTCCAAAACTCCAAAACTCCGAAACTCCGAAACTCCGAAACTCCAAAACTCCAAAACTCCAAAACTCCAAAACTCCAAAACTCCAAAACTCCAAAAGTCCGAAACTCCGAAACTCCAAAACTCCAAAACTCCAAAACTCCGAAACTCCAAAACTCCGAAACTCCAAAACTCCAAAACTCCAAAACTCCAAAACTCCGAAACTCCAAAACTCCAAAACTCCAAAACTCCAAAACTGCAAAACTCCAAAACTCCAAAACTCCGAAACTCCAAAACTCGAAAACTCCGAAACTCCGAAACTCCGAAACTCCAAAACTCCGAAACTCCGAAACTCCGAAACTCCAAAACTCCGAAACTCCAAAACTCCAAAACTCCAAAACTCCAAAACTCCAAAACTCCAAAACTCCAAAAGTCCGAAACTCCAAAACTCCAAAACTCCAAAACTCCAAAACTCCGAAACTCCAAAACTCCGAAACTCCAAAACTCCAAAACTCCGAAACTCCGAAACTCCGAAACTCCAAAACTCCAAAACTCCAAAACTCCAAAACTCCAAAACTCCAAAACTCCAAAACTCCAAAAGTCCGAAACTCCGAAACTCCAAAACTCCAAAACTCCAAAACTCCGAAACTCCAAAACTCCGAAACTCCAAAACTCCAAAACTCCAAAACTCCAAAACTCCAAAACTCCGAAACTCCAAAACTCCAAAACTCCAAAACTCCAAAACTGCAAAACTCCAAAACTCCAAAACTCCGAAACTCCAAAACTCGAAAACTCCGAAACTCCGAAACTCCGAAACTCCAAAACTCCGAAACTCCGAAACTCCGAAACTCCAAAACTCCGAAACTCCAAAACTCCGAAACTCCGAAACTCCAAAACTCCGAAACTCCAAAACTCCGAAACTCCGAAACTCCGAAACTCCAAAACTCCAAAACTCCGAAACTCCAAAACTCCGAAACTCCAAAACTCCAAAACTCCAAAACTCCAAAACTCCGAAACTCCAAAACTCCGAAACTCCAAAACTCCAAAACTCCAAAACTCCGAAACTCCAAAACTCCAAAACTCCGAAACTCCGAAACTCCAAAACTCCAAAACTCCAAAACTCCAAAACTCCGAAACTCCAAAACTCCGAAACTCCAAAACTCCAAAACTCCAAAACTCCAAAACTCCAAAACTCCGAAACTCCAAAACTCCAAAACTCCAAAACTCCGAAACTCCGAAACTCCGAAACTCCGAAACTCCGAAACTCCAAAACTCCAAAACTCCAAAACTCCAAAACTCCGAAACTCCGAAACTCCAAAACTCCAAAACTCTAGAACTCCGAAACTCCAAAACTCCAAAACTCCAAAACTCCAAAACTCCAAAACTCCAAAACTCCAAAACTCCAAAACTCCGAAACTCCAAAACTCCGAAACTCCAAAACTCCGAAACTCCAAAACTCCAAAACTCCAAAACTCCGAAACTCCAAAACTCCAAAACTCCGAAACTCCAAAACTCCAAAACTCCAAAACTCCAAAACTCCAAAACTCCGAAACTCCGAAACTCCAAAACTCCAAAACTCCGAAACTCCAAAACTCCAAAACTCCAAAACTGCAAAACTCCAAAACTGCAAAACTCCGAAACTCCAAAACTCCAAAACTCCAAAACTCCGAAACTCCGAAACTCCAAAACTCCGAAACTCCGAAACTCCAAAACTCCAAAACTCCAAAACTCCGAAACTCCAAAACTCCGAAACTCCGAAACTCCAAAACTCCAAAACTCCGAAACTCCGAAACTCCGAAACTCCAAAACTCCAAAACTCCAAAACTCCAAAACTCCAAAACTCCAAAACTCCAAAACTCCAAAAGTCCGAAACTCCGAAACTCCAAAACTCCAAAACTCCAAAACTCCGAAACTCCAAAACTCCGAAACTCCAAAACTCCAAAACTCCGAAACTCCGAAACTCCGAAACTCCAAAACTCCAAAACTCCAAAACTCCAAAACTCCAAAACTCCAAAACTCCAAAACTCCAAAAGTCCGAAACTCCGAAACTCCAAAACTCCAAAACTCCAAAACTCCGAAACTCCAAAACTCCGAAACTCCAAAACTCCAAAACTCCAAAACTCCAAAACTCCAAAACTCCGAAACTCCAAAACTCCAAAACTCCAAAACTCCAAAACTGCAAAACTCCAAAACTCCAAAACTCCGAAACTCCAAAACTCCAAAACTCGAAAACTCCGAAACTCCGAAACTCCGAAACTCCAAAACTCCGAAACTCCGAAACTCCGAAACTCCAAAACTCCGAAACTCCAAAACTCCAAAACTCCAAAACTCCAAAACTCCAAAACTCCAAAACTCCAAAAGTCCGAAACTCCAAAACTCCAAAACTCCAAAACTCCAAAACTCCGAAACTCCAAAACTCCGAAACTCCAAAACTCCAAAACTCCGAAACTCCGAAACTCCGAAACTCCAAAACTCCAAAACTCCAAAACTCCAAAACTCCAAAACTCCAAAACTCCAAAACTCCAAAAGTCCGAAACTCCGAAACTCCAAAACTCCAAAACTCCAAAACTCCGAAACTCCAAAACTCCGAAACTCCAAAACTCCAAAACTCCAAAACTCCAAAACTCCAAAACTCCGAAACTCCAAAACTCCAAAACTCCAAAACTCCAAAACTGCAAAACTCCAAAACTCCAAAACTCCGAAACTCCAAAACTCGAAAACTCCGAAACTCCGAAACTCCGAAACTCCAAAACTCCGAAACTCCGAAACTCCGAAACTCCAAAACTCCGAAACTCCAAAACTCCGAAACTCCGAAACTCCAAAACTCCAAAACTCCGAAACTCCAAAACTCCGAAACTCCAAAACTCCAAAACTCCAAAACTCCAAAACTCCGAAACTCCAAAACTCCGAAACTCCAAAACTCCAAAACTCCAAAACTCCGAAACTCCAAAACTCCAAAACTCCGAAACTCCGAAACTCCAAAACTCCAAAACTCCAAAACTCCAAAACTCCAAAACTCCGAAACTCCAAAACTCCGAAACTCCAAAACTCCAAAACTCCAAAACTCCAAAACTCCAAAACTCCGAAACTCGGAAACTCCAAAACTCCAAAACTCCGAAACTCCATAACTCCAAAACTCCGAAACTCCAAAACTCCAAAACTCCAAAACTCCAAAACTCCAAAACTCCGAAACTCCAAAACACCGAAACTCCAAAACTCCAAAACTCCGAAACTCCAAAACTCCAAAACTCCAAAACTCCAAAACTCCGAAACTCCGAAACTCCAAAACTCCAAAACTCCGAAACTCCAAAACTCCAAAACTCCAAAACTCCAAAACTCCGAAACTCCAAAACTCCAAAACTCCAAAACTCCAAAACTGCAAAACTCCATCCAAAACTCTAAAACTCCAAAACTCCAAAACTCCAAAACTCCAAAACTCCAAAACTCCAAAACTCCGAAACTCCAAAACTCCAAAACTCCAAAACTCCAAAACTGCAAAACTCCAAAACTCCAAAACTCCGAAACTCCGAAACTCCAAAACTCCAAAACTCCAAAACTCCAAAACTCCAAAACTCCGAAACTCCAAAACTCCGAAACTCCAAAACTCCAAAACTCCAAAACTCCAAAACTCCAAAACTCCGAAACTCGGAAACTCCAAAACTCCAAAACTCCGAAACTCCATAACTCCAAAACTCCGAAACTCCAAAACTCCAAAACTCCAAAACTCCAAAACTCCAAAACTCCGAAACTCCAAAACACCGAAACTCCAAAACTCCAAAACTCCGAAACTCCAAAACTCCAAAACTCCAAAACTCCAAAACTCCGAAACTCCGAAACTCCAAAACTCCAAAACTCCGAAACTCCAAAACTCCAAAACTCCAAAACTCCAAAACTCCGAAACTCCAAAACTCCAAAACTCCAAAACTCCAAAACTGCAAAACTCCATCCAAAACTCTAAAACTCCAAAACTCCAAAACTCCAAAACTCCAAAACTCCAAAACTCCAAAACTCCGAAACTCCAAAACTCCAAAACTCCAAAACTCCAAAACTGCAAAACTCCAAAACTCCAAAACTCCGAAACTCCGAAACTCCGAAACTCCAAAACTCCGAAACTCCGAAACTCCAAAACTCCAAAACTCCGAAACTCCGAAACTCCAAAACTCCAAAACTCCGAAACTGCAAAACTCCAAAACTGCAAAACTCCGAAACTCCAAAACTCCAAAACTCCAAAACTCCGAAACTCCGAAACTCCGAAACTCCAAAACTCCGAAACTCCGAAACTCCAAAACTCCAAAACTCCAAAACTCCGAAACTCCTAAAACTCCGATACTCCGAAACTCCAAAACTCCAAAACTCCAAAACTCCGAAACTCCGAAACTCCGAAACTCCGAAACTCCAAAACTCCAAAACTCCGAAACTCGGAAACTCCAAAACTCCAAAACTCCGAAACTCCATAACTCCAAAACTCCGAAACTCCAAAACTCCAAAACTCCAAAACTCCAAAACTCCGAAACTCCAAAACTCCGAAACTCCAAACCTCCAAAACTGCGAAACTCCAAAACTCCAAAACTCCAAAACTCCGAAACTCCGAAACTCCAAAACTCCAAAACTCCGAAACTCCAAAACTCCAAAACTCCGAAACTCCAAAACTCCAAAACTCCAAAACTCCAAAACTCCAAAACTGCAAAACTCCAAAATTCCAAAACTCTAAAACTCCAAAACTCCAAAACTCCGAAACTCCAAAACTCCAAAACTCCAATACTCCGAAACTCCAAAACTCCGAAACTCCGAAACTCCAAAACTCCAAAACTCCGAAACTCCAAAACTCCGAAACTCCGAAACTCCAAAACTCCGAAACTCCAAAACTCCAAAACTCCAAAACTCCGAAACTCCAAAACTCCAAAACTCCAAAACTCCAAAACTCCGAAACTCAAAAATCCAAAACTCCAAAACTCCAAAACTCCAAAACTCCGAAACTCGGAAACTCCAAAACTCCAAAACTCCGAAACTCCATAACTCCAAAACTCCAAAACTCCGAAACTCCAAAACTCCGAAACTCCAAAACTCCAAAACTCCGAAACTCCAAAACTCCAAAACTCCAAAACTCCGAAACTCCGAAACTCCAAGACTCCAAAACTCCGAAACTCCAAAACTCCAAAACTCCAAAACTCCGAAACTCCAAAACTCCAAAACTCCAAAACTCCAAAACTCCGAAACTCGGAAACTCCAAAACTCCAAAACTCCGAAACTCCATAACTCCAAAACTCCGAAACTCCAAAACTCCAAAACTCCGAAACTCCATAACTCCAAAACTCCAAAACTCCGAAACTCCAAAACTCCGAAACTCCAAAACTCCAAAACTCCGAAACTCCAAAACTCCAAAACTCCAAAACTCCGAAACTCCGAAACTCCAAAACTCCAAAACTCCGAAACTCCAAAACTCCAAAACTCCAAAACTCCGAAACTCCAAAACTCCAAAACTCCAAAACTCCAAAACTCCGAAACTCGGAAACTCCAAAACTCCAAAACTCCGAAACTCCATAACTCCAAAACTCCGAAACTCCAAAACTCCAAAACTCCAAAACTCCGAAACTCCGAAACTCCAAAACTCCGAAACTCCGAAACTCCAAAACTCCAAAACTCCAAAACTCCAAAACTCCAGAACTCCGAAACTCCAAAACACCGAAACTCCAAAACTCCAAAACTCCGAAACTCCAAAACTCCAAAACTCCAAAACTCCAAAACTCCGAAACTCCGAAACTCCAAAACTCCAAAACTCCGAAACTCCAAAACTCCAAAACTCCAAAACTCCAAAACTCCGAAACTCCAAAACTCCAAAACTCCAAAACTCCAAAACTGCAAAACTCCATCCAAAACTCTAAAACTCCAAAACTCCAAAACTCCAAAACTGCAAAACTCCAAAACTCCAAAACTCCGAAACTCCAAAACTCCAAAACTCCGAAACTCCAAAACTCCAAAACTCCAAAACTCCAAAACTCCGAAACTCCGAAACTCCAAAACTCCAAAACTCCGAAACTCCAAAACTCCAAAACTCCAAAACTGCAAAACTCCAAAACTGCAAAACTCCGAAACTCCAAAACTCCAAAACTCCAAAACTCCGAAGCTCCGAAACTCCAAAACTCCGAAACTCCGAAACTCCAAAACTCCAAAACTCCAAAACTCCGAAACTCCAAAACTCCGAAACTCCGAAACTCCAAAACTCCAAAACTCCGAAACTCCGAAACTACGAAACTCCGAAACTCCAAAACTCCAAAACTCCAAAACTCCAAAACTCCAAAACTCCAAAACTCCAAAAGTCCGAAACTCCGAAACTCCAAAACTCCAAAACTCCAAAACTCCGAAACTCCAAAACTCCGAAACTCCAAAACTCCAAAACTCCAAAACTCCAAAACTCCAAAACTCCGAAACTCCAAAACTCCAAAACTCCAAAACTCCAAAACTGCAAAACTCCAAAACTCCAAAACTCCGAAACTCCAAAACTCCAAAACTCCGAAACTCCAAAACTCCAAAACTCCGAAACTCCGAAACTCCAAAACTCCGAAACTCCGAAACTCCGAAACTCCAAAACTCCGAAACTCCAAAACTCCGAAACTCCGAAACTCCGAAACTCCAAAACTCCAAAACTCCGAAACTCCAAAACTCCGAAACTCCAAAACTCCAAAACTCCAAAACTCCAAAACTCCGAAACTCCAAAACTCCGAAACTCCAAAACTCCAAAACTCCAAAACTCCGAAACTCCAAAACTCCAAAACTCCGAAACTCCGAAACTCCAAAACTCCAAAACTCCAAAACTCCAAAACTCCAAAACTCCGAAACTCCAAAACTCCGAAACTCCAAAACTCCAAAACTCCAAAACTCCAAAACTCCAAAACTCCGAAACTCCAAAACTCCAAAACTCCAAAACTCCGAAACTCCGAAACTCCGAAACTCCGAAACTCCGAAACTCCAAAACTCCAAAACTCCAAAACTCCGAAACTCCGAAACTCCAAAACTCCAAAACTCTAGAACTCCGAAACTCCAAAACTCCAAAACTCCAAAACTCCAAAACTCCAAAACTCCAAAACTCCAAAACTCCAAAACTCCGAAACTCCAAAACTCCGAAACTCCAAAACTCCGAAACTCCAAAACTCCAAAACTCCAAAACTCCAAAACTCCGAAACTCCAAAACTCCAAAACTCCGAAACTCCAAAACTCCAAAACTCCAAAACTCCAAAACTCCAAAACTCCGAAACTCCGAAACTCCAAAACTCCAAAACTCCGAAACTCCAAAACTCCAAAACTCCAAAACTGCAAAACTCCAAAACTGCAAAACTCCGAAACTCCAAAACTCCAAAACTCCAAAACTCCGAAACTCCGAAACTCCAAAACTCCGAAACTCCGAAACTCCAAAACTCCAAAACTCCAAAACTCCGAAACTCCAAAACTCCGAAACTCCGAAACTCCAAAACTCCAAAACTCCGAAACTCCGAAACTCCGAAACTCCAAAACTCCAAAACTCCAAAACTCCAAAACTCCAAAACTCCAAAACTCCAAAACTCCAAAAGTCCGAAACTCCGAAACTCCAAAACTCCAAAACTCCAAAACTCCGAAACTCCAAAACTCCGAAACTCCAAAACTCCAAAACTCCAAAACTCCAAAACTCCGAAACTCCAAAACTCCAAAACTCCAAAACTCCAAAACTGCAAAACTCCAAAACTCCGAAACTCCAAAACTCGAAAACTCCGAAACTCCGAAACTCCGAAACTCCAAAACTCCGAAACTCCGAAACTCCGAAACTCCAAAACTCCGAAACTCCAAAACTCCGAAACTCCGAAACTCCAAAACTCCAAAACTCCGAAACTCCAAAACTCCGAAACTCCAAAACTCCAAAACTCCAAAACTCCAAAACTCCGAAACTCCAAAACTCCGAAACTCCAAAACTCCAAAACTCCAAAACTCCGAAACTCCAAAACTCCAAAACTCCGAAACTGCGAAACTCCAAAACTCCAAAACTCCAAAACTCCAAAACTCCAAAACTCCGAAACTCCAAAACTCCGAAACTCCAAAACTCCAAAACTCCAAAACTCCAAAACTCCAAAACTCCAAAACTCCGAAACTCGGAAACTCCAAAACTCCAAAACTCCGAAACTCCATAACTCCAAAACTCCGAAACTCCAAAACTCCAAAACTCCAAAACTCCAAAACTCCGAAACTCCAAAACACCGAAACTCCAAAACTCCAAAACTCCGAAACTCCAAAACTCCAAAACTCCAAAACTCCGAAACTCCGAAACTCCAAAACTCCAAAACTCCGAAACTCCAAAACTCCAAAACTCCAAAACTCCAAAACTCCGAAACTCCAAAACTCCAAAACTCCAAAACTCCAAAACTGCAAAACTCCATCCAAAACTCTAAAACTCCAAAACTCCAAAACTCCAAAACTCCAAAACTCCAAAACTCCGAAACTCCAAAACTCCAAAACTCCAAAACTCCAAAACTGCAAAACTCCAAAACTCCAAAACTCCGAAACTCCGAAACTCCGAAACTCCAAAACTCCGAAACTCCGAAACTCCAAAACTCCAAAACTCCGAAACTCCGAAACTCCAAAACTCCAAAACTCCGAAACTGCAAAACTCCAAAACTGCAAAACTCCGAAACTCCAAAACTCCAAAACTCCAAAACTCCGAAACTCCGAAACTCCGAAACTCCAAAACTCCGAAACTCCGAAACTCCAAAACTCCAAAACTCCAAAACTCCGAAACTCCTAAAACTCCGATACTCCGAAACTCCAAAACTCCAAAACTCCAAAACTCCGAAACTCCGAAACTCCGAAACTCCGAAACTCCAAAACTCCAA
Source organism: Amblyomma mixtum (assembly GCF_055824585.1). Lineage (NCBI taxonomy): Eukaryota > Metazoa > Arthropoda > Arachnida > Ixodida > Ixodidae > Amblyomma > Amblyomma mixtum. Next base: position 5,951,789 of record NW_028317651.1, on the reverse strand, counting down.
AACTCCGAAACTCGGAAACTCCAAAACTCCAAAACTCCGAAACTCCATAACTCCAAAACTCCGAAACTCCAAAACTCCAAAACTCCAAAACTCCAAAACTCCGAAACTCCAAAACTCCGAAACTCCAAACCTCCAAAACTCCGAAACTCCAAAACTCCAAAACTCCAAAACTCCGAAACTCCGAAACTCCGAAACTCCAAAACTCCAAAACTCCGAAACTCCAAAACTCCAAAACTCCGAAACTCCAAAACTCCAAAACTCCAAAACTCCAAAACTCCAAAACTGCAAAACTCCAAAATTCCAAAACTCTAAAACTCCAAAACTCCAAAACTCCGAAACTCCAAAACTCCAAAACTCCAATACTCCGAAACTCCAAAACTCCGAAACTCCGAAACTCCAAAACTCCAAAACTCCGAAACTCCAAAACTCCGAAACTCCGAAACTCCAAAACTCCGAAACTCCAAAACTCCAAAACTCCAAAACTCCGAAACTCCAAAACTCCAAAACTCCAAAACTCCAAAACTCCGAAACTCCAAAATCCAAAACTCCAAAACTCCAAAACTCCAAAACTCCGAAACTCGGAAACTCCAAAACTCCAAAACTCCGAAACTCCATAACTCCAAAACTCCAAAACTCCGAAACTCCAAAACTCCGAAACTCCAAAACTCCAAAACTCCGAAACTCCAAAACTCCAAAACTCCAAAACTCCGAAACTCCGAAACTCCAAAACTCCAAAACTCCGAAACTCCAAAACTCCGAAACTCCAAAACTCCGAAACTCCAAAACTCCGAAACTCCAAAACTCCAAAACTCCAAAACTCCAAAACTCCGAAACTCCAAAACTCCAAAACTCCGAAACTCCAAAACTCCAAAACTCCAAAACTCCAAAACTCCAAAACTCCGAAACTCCGAAACTCCAAAACTCCAAAACTCCGAAACTCCAAAACTCCAAAACTCCAAAACTGCAAAACTCCAAAACTGCAAAACTCCGAAACTCCAAAACTCCAAAACTCCAAAACTCCGAAACTCCGAAACTCCAAAACTCCGAAACTCCGAAACTCCAAAACTCCAAAACTCCAAAACTCCGAAACTCCAAAACTCCGAAACTCCGAAACTCCAAAACTCCAAAACTCCGAAACTCCGAAACTCCAAAACTCCAAAACTCCAAAACTCCAAAACTCCAAAACTCCAAAACTCCAAAACTCCAAAAGTCCGAAACTCCGAAACTCCAAAACTCCAAAACTCCAAAACTCCGAAACTCCAAAACTCCGAAACTCCAAAACTCCAAAACTCCAAAACTCCAAAACTCCAAAACTCCGAAACTCCAAAACTCCAAAACTCCAAAACTCCAAAACTGCAAAACTCCAAAACTCCAAAACTCCGAAACTCCAAAACTCGAAAACTCCGAAACTCCAAAACTCCGAAACTCCAAAACTCCGAAACTCCGAAACTCCGAAACTCCAAAACTCCGAAACTCCAAAACTCCGAAACTCCGAAACTCCAAAACTCCAAAACTCCGAAACTCCAAAACTCCGAAACTCCAAAACTCCAAAACTCCAAAACTCCAAAACTCCGAAACTCCAAAACTCCGAAACTCCAAAACTCCAAAACTCCAAAACTCCGAAACTCCAAAACTCCAAAACTCCGAAACTCCGAAACTCCAAAACTCCAAAACTCCAAAACTCCAAAACTCCAAAACTCCGAAACTCCAAAACTCCGAAACTCCAAAACTCCAAAACTCCAAAACTCCAAAACTCCAAAACTCCAAAACTCCGAAACTCGGAAACTCCAAAACTCCAAAACTCCGAAACTCCATAACTCCAAAACTCCGAAACTCCAAAACTCCAAAACTCCAAAACTCCAAAACTCCAAAACTCCGAAACTCCAAAACACCGAAACTCCAAAACTCCAAAACTCCGAAACTCCAAAACTCCAAAACTCCAAAACTCCAAAACTCCGAAACTCCGAAACTCCAAAACTCCAAAACTCCGAAACTCCAAAACTCCAAAACTCCAAAACTCCAAAACTCCAAAACTCCGAAACTCCAAAACTCCAAAACTCCAAAACTCCAAAACTGCAAAACTCCATCCAAAACTCTAAAACTCCAAAACTCCAAAACTCCAAAACTCCAAAACTCCAAAACTCCGAAACTCCAAAACTCCAAAACTCCAAAACTCCAAAACTCCAAAACTGCAAAACTCCAAAACTCCAAAACTCCGAAACTCCGAAACTCCGAAACTCCAAAACTCCGAAACTCCGAAACTCCAAAACTCCAAAACTCCGAAACTCCGAAACTCCAAAACTCCAAAACTCCGAAACTGCAAAACTCCAAAACTGCAAAACTCCGAAACTCCAAAACTCCAAAACTCCAAAACTCCGAAACTCCGAAACTCCGAAACTCCAAAACTCCGAAACTCCGAAACTCCAAAACTCCAAAACTCCAAAACTCCGAAACTCCTAAAACTCCGATACTCCGAAACTCCAAAACTCCAAAACTCCAAAACTCCGAAACTCCGAAACTCCGAAACTCCGAAACTCCAAAACTCCAAAACTCCGAAACTCGGAAACTCCAAAACTCCAAAACTCCGAAACTCCATAACTCCAAAACTCCGAAACTCCAAAACTCCAAAACTCCAAAACTCCAAAACTCCGAAACTCCAAAACTCCGAAACTCCAAACCTCCAAAACTCCGAAACTCCAAAACTCCAAAACTCCAAAACTCCGAAACTCCGAAACTCCAAAACTCCAAAACTCCGAAACTCCAAAACTCCAAAACTCCGAAACTCCAAAACTCCAAAACTCCAAAACTCCAAAACTCCAAAACTGCAAAACTCCAAAATTCCAAAACTCTAAAACTCCAAAACTCCAAAACTCCGAAACTCCAAAACTCCAAAACTCCAATACTCCGAAACTCCAAAACTCCGAAACTCCGAAACTCCAAAACTCCAAAACTCCGAAACTCCAAAACTCCGAAACTCCGAAACTCCAAAACTCCGAAACTCCAAAACTCCAAAACTCCAAAACTCCGAAACTCCAAAACTCCAAAACTCCAAAACTCCAAAACTCCGAAACTCCAAAATCCAAAACTCCAAAACTCCAAAACTCCAAAACTCCGAAACTCGGAAACTCCAAAACTCCAAAACTCCGAAACTCCATAACTCCAAAACTCCAAAACTCCGAAACTCCAAAACTCCGAAACTCCAAAACTCCAAAACTCCGAAACTCCAAAACTCCAAAACTCCAAAACTCCGAAACTCCGAAACTCCAAAACTCCAAAACTCCGAAACTCCAAAACTCCAAAACTCCAAAACTCCGAAACTCCAAAACTCCAAAACTCCAAAACTCCAAAACTCCGAAACTCGGAAACTCCAAAACTCCAAAACTCCGAAACTCCATAACTCCAAAACTCCGAAACTCCAAAACTCCAAAACTCCAAAACTCCAAAACTCCAAAACTCCGAAACTCCAAAACACCGAAACTCCAAAACTCCAAAACTCCGAAACTCCAAAACTCCAAAACTCCAAAACTCCAAAACTCCGAAACTCCGAAACTCCAAAACTCCAAAACTCCAAAACTCCAAAACTGCAAAACTCCAAAACTCCGAAACTCCGAAACTCCAAAACTCCAAAACTCCGAAACTCCGAAACTCCGAAACTCCAAAACTCCGAAACTCCGAAACTCCAAAACTCCAAAACTCCAAAACTCCGAAACTCCAAAACTCCGAAACTCCGAAACTCCAAAACTCCAAAACTCCGAAACTCCGAAACTCCGAAACTCCAAAACTCCAAAACTCCGAAACTCCAAAACTCCGAAACTCCAAAACTCCAAAACTCCAAAACTCCAAAACTCCGAAACTCCAAAACTCCGAAACTCCAAAACTCCAAAACTCCAAAACTCCGAAACTCCAAAACTCCAAAACTCCGAAACTCCGAAACTCCAAAACTCCAAAACTCCAAAACTCCAAAACTCCAAAACTCCGAAACTCCAAAACTCCGAAACTCCAAAACTCCAAAACTCCAAAACTCCAAAACTCCGAAACTCCAAAACTCCAAAACTCCAAAACTCCGAAACTCCGAAACTCCGAAACTCCGAAACTCCGAAACTCCAAAACTCCAAAACTCCAAAACTCCAAAACTCCGAAACTCCGAAACTCCGAAACTCCAAAACTCCAAAACTCCGAAACTCCGAAACTCCGAAACTCCAAAACTCCGAAACTCCAAAACTCCGAAACTCCGAAACTCCGAAACTCCAAAACTCCAAAACTCCGAAACTCCAAAACTCCGAAACTCCAAAGCTCCAAAACTCCAAAACTCCAAAACTCCGAAACTCCAAAACTCCGAAACTCCAAAACTCCAAAACTCCAAAACTCCGAAACTCCAAAACTCCAAAACTCCGAAACTCCGAAACTCCAAAACTCCAAAACTCCAAAACTCCAAAACTCCAAAACTCCGAAACTCCAAAACTCCGAAACTCCAAAACTCCAAAACTCCAAAACTCCAAAACTCCAAAACTCCGAAACTCCAAAACTCCAAAACTCCAAAACTCCGAAACTCCGAAACTCCGAAACTCCGAAACTCCAAAACTCCAAAACTCCAAAACTCCAAAACTCCGAAACTCCGAAACTCCAAAACTCCGAAACTCCGAAACTCCAAAACTCCAAAACTCCGAAACTCCGAAACTCCAAAACTCCAAAACTCCGAAACTGCAAAACTCCAAAACTGCAAAACTCCGAAACTCCAAAACTCCAAAACTCCAAAACTCCGAAACTCCGAAACTCCAAAACTCCGAAACTCCGAAACTCCAAAACTCCAAAACTCCAAAACTCCGAAACTCCTAAAACTCCGATACTCCGAAACTCCAAAACTCCAAAACTCCAAAACTCCGAAACTCCGAAACTCCGAAACTCCGAAACTCCAAAACTCCAAAACTCCGAAACTCGGAAACTCCAAAACTCCAAAACTCCGAAACTCCATAACTCCAAAACTCCGAAACTCCAAAACTCCAAAACTCCAAAACTCCAAAACTCCGAAACTCCAAAACTCCGAAACTCCAAACCTCCAAAACTCCGAAACTCCAAAACTCCAAAACTCCAAAACTCCGAAACTCCGAAACTCCAAAACTCCAAAACTCCGAAACTCCAAAACTCCAAAACTCCGAAACTCCAAAACTCCAAAACTCCAAAACTCCAAAACTCCAAAACTGCAAAACTCCAAAATTCCAAAACTCTAAAACTCCAAAACTCCAAAACTCCGAAACTCCAAAACTCCAAAACTCCAATACTCCGAAACTCCAAAACTCCGAAACTCCGAAACTCCAAAACTCCAAAACTCCGAAACTCCAAAACTCCGAAACTCCGAAACTCCAAAACTCCGAAACTCCAAAACTCCAAAACTCCAAAACTCCGAAACTCCAAAACTCCAAAACTCCAAAACTCCAAAACTCCGAAACTCCAAAATCCAAAACTCCAAAACTCCAAAACTCCAAAACTCCGAAACTCGGAAACTCCAAAACTCCAAAACTCCGAAACTCCATAACTCCAAAACTCCAAAACTCCGAAACTCCAAAACTCCGAAACTCCAAAACTCCAAAACTCCGAAACTCCAAAACTCCAAAACTCCAAAACTCCGAAACTCCGAAACTCCAAAACTCCAAAACTCCGAAACTCCAAAACTCCAAAACTCCAAAACTCCGAAACTCCAAAACTCCAAAACTCCAAAACTCCAAAACTCCGAAACTCGGAAACTCCAAAACTCCAAAACTCCGAAACTCCATAACTCCAAAACTCCGAAACTCCAAAACTCCAAAACTCCAAAACTCCGAAACTCCAAAACACCGAAACTCCAAAACTCCAAAACTACGAAACTCCGAAACTCCGAAACTCCAAAACTCCAAAACTCCGAAACTCCAAAACTCCGAAACTCCGAAACTCCAAAACTCCGAAACTCCAAAACTCCAAAACTCCAAAACTCCGAAACTCCAAAACTCCAAAACTCCAAAACTCCAAAACTCCAAAACTCCAAAACTCCGAAACTCGGAAACTCCAAAACTCCAAAACTCCGAAACTCCATAACTCCAAAACTCCAAAACTCCGAAACTCCAAAACTCCGAAACTCCAAAACTCCAAAACTCCGAAACTCCAAAACTCCAAAACTCCAAAACTCCGAAACTCCGAAACTCCAAAACTCCAAAACTCCGAAACTCCAAAACTCCAAAACTCCAAAACTCCGAAACTCCAAAACTCCAAAACTCCAAAACTCCAAAACTCCGAAACTCGGAAACTCCAAAACTCCAAAACTCCGAAACTCCATAACTCCAAAACTCCGAAACTCCAAAACTCCAAAACTCCAAAACTCCAAAACTCCGAAACTCCAAAACACCGAAACTCCAAAACTCCAAAACTCCGAAACTCCAAAACTCCAAAACTCCAAAACTCCAAAACTCCGAAACTCCGAAACTCCAAAACTCCAAAACTCCAAAACTCCAAAACTGCAAAACTCCAAAACTGCAAAACTCCGAAACTCCAAAACTCCAAAACTCCAAAACTCCGAAACTCCGAAACTCCAAAACTCCGAAACTCCGAAACTCCGAAACTCCAAAACTCCAAAACTCCAAAACTCCAAAACTCCGAAACTCCGAAACTCCGAAACTCCAAAACTCCAAATCTCCGAAACTCCGAAACTCCGAAACTCCAAAACTCCGAAACTCCAAAACTCCGAAACTCCGAAACTCCGAAACTCCAAAACTCCAAAACTCCGAAACTCCAAAACTCCGAAACTCCAAAGCTCCAAAACTCCAAAACTCCAAAACTCCGAAACTCCAAAACTCCGAAACTCCAAAACTCCAAAACTCCAAAACTCCGAAACTCCAAAACTCCAAAACTCCGAAACTCCGAAACTCCAAAACTCCAAAACTCCAAAACTCCAAAACTCCAAAACTCCGAAACTCCAAAACTCCGAAACTCCAAAACTCCAAAACTCCAAAACTCCAAAACTCCAAAACTCCGAAACTCCAAAACTCCAAAACTCCAAAACTCCGAAACTCCGAAACTCCGAAACTCCGAAACTCCAAAACTCCAAAACTCCAAAACTCCAAAACTCCGAAACTCCGAAACTCCAAAACTCCGAAACTCCGAAACTCCAAAACTCCAAAACTCCGAAACTCCGAAACTCCAAAACTCCAAAACTCCGAAACTGCAAAACTCCAAAACTGCAAAACTCCGAAACTCCAAAACTCCGAAACTCCGAAACTCCAAAACTCCAAAACTCCAAAACTCCGAAACTCCTAAAACTCCGATACTCCGAAACTCCAAAACTCCAAAACTCCAAAACTCCGAAACTCCGAAACTCCGAAACTCCGAAACTCCAAAACTCCAAAACTCCGAAACTCGGAAACTCCAAAACTCCAAAACTCCGAAACTCCATAACTCCAAAACTCCGAAACTCCAAAACTCCAAAACTCCAAAACTCCAAAACTCCGAAACTCCAAAACTCCGAAACTCCAAACCTCCAAAACTCCGAAACTCCAAAACTCCAAAACTCCAAAACTCCGAAACTCCGAAACTCCAAAACTCCAAAACTCCGAAACTCCAAAACTCCAAAACTCCGAAACTCCAAAACTCCAAAACTCCAAAACTCCAAAACTGCAAAACTCCAAAATTCCAAAACTCTAAAACTCCAAAACTCCAAAACTCCGAAACTCCAAAACTCCAAAACTCCAATACTCCGAAACTCCAAAACTCCGAAACTCCGAAACTCCAAAACTCCAAAACTCCGAAACTCCAAAACTCCGAAACTCCGAAACTCCAAAACTCCGAAACTCCAAAACTCCAAAACTCCAAAACTCCGAAACTCCAAAACTCCAAAACTCCAAAACTCCAAAACTCCGAAACTCCAAAATCCAAAACTCCAAAACTCCAAAACTCCAAAACTCCGAAACTCGGAAACTCCAAAACTCCAAAACTCCGAAACTCCATAACTCCAAAACTCCAAAACTCCGAAACTCCAAAACTCCGAAACTCCAAAACTCCAAAACTCCGAAACTCCAAAACTCCAAAACTCCAAAACTCCGAAACTCCGAAACTCCAAAACTCCAAAACTCCGAAACTCCAAAACTCCAAAACTCCAAAACTCCGAAACTCCAAAACTCCAAAACTCCAAAACTCCAAAACTCCGAAACTCGGAAACTCCAAAACTCCAAAACTCCGAAACTCCATAACTCCAAAACTCCGAAACTCCAAAACTCCAAAACTCCAAAACTCCAAAACTCCAAAACTCCGAAACTCCAAAACACCGAAACTCCAAAACTCCAAAACTCCGAAACTCCAAAACTCCAAAACTCCAAAACTCCAAAACTCCGAAACTCCGAAACTCCAAAACTCCAAAACTCCAAAACTCCAAAACTGCAAAACTCCAAAACTGCAAAACTCCGAAACTCCAAAACTCCAAAACTCCAAAACTCCGAAACTCCGAAACTCCAAAACTCCGAAACTCCGAAACTCCAAAACTCCAAAACTCCAAAACTCCGAAACTCCAAAACTCCGAAACTCCGAAACTCCGAAACTCCAAAACTCCAAAACTCCGAAACTCCGAAACTCCGAAACTCCGAAACTCCAAAACTCCAAAACTCCAAAACTCCAAAACTCCAAAACTCCAAAAGTCCGAAACTCCGAAACTCCAAAACTCCAAAACTCCAAAACTCCGAAACTCCAAAACTCCGAAACTCCAAAACTCCAAAACTCCAAAACTCCAAAACTCCAAAACTCCAGAACTCCAAAACTCCAAAACTCCGAAACTCCGAAACTCCAAAACTCCGAAACTCCGAAACTCCAAAACTCCAAAACTCCGAAACTCCGAAACTCCAAAACTCCAAAACTCCGAAACTGCAAAACTCCAAAACTGCAAAACTCCGAAACTCCAAAACTCCGAAACTCCGAAACTCCAAAACTCCAAAACTCCAAAACTCCGAAACTCCTAAAACTCCGATACTCCGAAACTCCAAAACTCCAAAACTCCAAAACTCCGAAACTCCGAAACTCCGAAACTCCGAAACTCCAAAACTCCAAAACTCCGAAACTCGGAAACTCCAAAACTCCAAAACTCCGAAACTCCATAACTCCAAAACTCCGAAACTCCAAAACTCCAAAACTCCAAAACTCCAAAACTCCGAAACTCCAAAACTCCGAAACTCCGAAACTCCAAAACTCCGAAACTCCAAAACTCCAAAACTCCAAAACTCCGAAACTCCAAAACTCCAAAACTCCAAAACTCCAAAACTCCAAAACTGCAAAACTCCAAAACTGCAAAACTCCGAAACTCCAAAACTCCAAAACTCCAAAACTCCGAAACTCCGAAACTCCAAAACTCCGAAACTCCGAAACTCCGAAACTCCGAAACTCCAAAACTCCAAAACTCCAAAACTCCAAAACTCCGAAACTCCGAAACTCCGAAACTCCAAAACTCCAAATCTCCGAAACTCCGAAACTCCGAAACTCCAAAACTCCGAAACTCCAAAACTCCGAAACTCCGAAACTCCGAAACTCCAAAACTCCAAAACTCCGAAACTCCAAAACTCCGAAACTCCAAAGCTCCAAAACTCCAAAACTCCAAAACTCCGAAACTCCAAAACTCCGAAACTCCAAAACTCCAAAACTCCAAAACTCCGAAACTCCAAAACTCCAAAACTCCGAAACTCCGAAACTCCAAAACTTCAAAACTCCAAAACTCCAAAACTCCAAAACTCCGAAACTCCAAAACTCCGAAACTCCAAAACTCCAAAACTCCAAAACTCCAAAACTCCAAAACTCCGAAACTCCAAAACTCCAAAACTCCAAAACTCCGAAACTCCGAAACTCCGAAACTCCGAAACTCCAAAACTCCAAAACTCCAAAACTCCAAAACTCCGAAACTCCGAAACTCCAAAACTCCGAAACTCCGAAACTCCAAAACTCCAAAACTCCGAAACTCCGAAACTCCAAAACTCCAAAACTCCGAAACTGCAAAACTCCAAAACTGCAAAACTCCGAAACTCCAAAACTCCGAAACTCCGAAACTCCAAAACTCCAAAACTCCAAAACTCCGAAACTCCTAAAACTCCGATACTCCGAAACTCCAAAACTCCGAAACTCCATAACTCCAAAACTCCAAAACTCCGAAACTCCAAAACTCCGAAACTCCAAAACTCCAAAACTCCGAAACTCCAAAACTCCAAAACTCCAAAACTCCGAAACTCCGAAACTCCAAGACTCCAAAACTCCGAAACTCCAAAACTCCAAAACTCCAAAACTCCGAAACTCCAAAACTCCAAAACTCCAAAACTCCAAAACTCCGAAACTCGGAAACTCCAAAACTCCAAAACTCCGAAACTCCATAACTCCAAAACTCCGAAACTCCAAAACTCCAAAACTCCGAAACTCCATAACTCCAAAACTCCAAAACTCCGAAACTCCAAAACTCCGAAACTCCAAAACTCCAAAACTCCGAAACTCCAAAACTCCAAAACTCCAAAACTCCGAAACTCCGAAACTCCAAAACTCCAAAACTCCGAAACTCCAAAACTCCAAAACTCCAAAACTCCGAAACTCCAAAACTCCAAAACTCCAAAACTCCAAAACTCCGAAACTCGGAAACTCCAAAACTCCAAAACTCCGAAACTCCATAACTCCAAAACTCCGAAACTCCAAAACTCCAAAACTCCAAAACTCCGAAACTCCGAAACTCCAAAACTCCGAAACTCCGAAACTCCAAAACTCCAAAACTCCAAAACTCCAAAACTCCAAAACTCCGAAACTCCAAAACACCGAAACTCCAAAACTCCAAAACTCCGAAACTCCAAAACTCCAAAACTCCAAAACTCCAAAACTCCGAAACTCCGAAACTCCAAAACTCCAAAACTCCGAAACTCCAAAACTCCAAAACTCCAAAACTCCAAAACTCCGAAACTCCAAAACTCCAAAACTCCAAAACTCCAAAACTGCAAAACTCCATCCAAAACTCTAAAACTCCAAAACTCCAAAACTCCAAAACTGCAAAACTCCAAAACTCCAAAACTCCGAAACTCCAAAACTCCAAAACTCCGAAACTCCAAAACTCCAAAACTCCAAAACTCCAAAACTCCGAAACTCCGAAACTCCAAAACTCCAAAACTCCGAAACTCCAAAACTCCAAAACTCCAAAACTGCAAAACTCCAAAACTGCAAAACTCCGAAACTCCAAAACTCCAAAACTCCAAAACTCCGAAACTCCGAAACTCCAAAACTCCGAAACTCCGAAACTCCAAAACTCCAAAACTCCAAAACTCCGAAACTCCAAAACTCCGAAACTCCGAAACTCCAAAACTCCAAAACTCCGAAACTCCGAAACTACGAAACTCCGAAACTCCAAAACTCCAAAACTCCAAAACTCCAAAACTCCAAAACTCCAAAACTCCAAAAGTCCGAAACTCCGAAACTCCAAAACTCCAAAACTCCAAAACTCCGAAACTCCAAAACTCCGAAACTCCAAAACTCCAAAACTCCAAAACTCCAAAACTCCAAAACTCCGAAACTCCAAAACTCCAAAACTCCAAAACTCCAAAACTGCAAAACTCCAAAACTCCAAAACTCCGAAACTCCAAAACTCCAAAACTCCGAAACTCCAAAACTCCAAAACTCCGAAACTCCGAAACTCCAAAACTCCGAAACTCCGAAACTCCGAAACTCCAAAACTCCGAAACTCCAAAACTCCGAAACTCCGAAACTCCGAAACTCCAAAACTCCAAAACTCCGAAACTCCAAAACTCCGAAACTCCAAAACTCCAAAACTCCAAAACTCCAAAACTCCGAAACTCCAAAACTCCGAAACTCCAAAACTCCAAAACTCCAAAACTCCGAAACTCCAAAACTCCAAAACTCCGAAACTCCGAAACTCCAAAACTCCAAAACTCCAAAACTCCAAAACTCCAAAACTCCGAAACTCCAAAACTCCGAAACTCCAAAACTCCAAAACTCCAAAACTCCAAAACTCCAAAACTCCGAAACTCCAAAACTCCAAAACTCCAAAACTCCGAAACTCCGAAACTCCGAAACTCCGAAACTCCGAAACTCCGAAACTCCAAAACTCCGAAACTCCAAAGCTCCAAAACTCCAAAACTCCAAAACTCCGAAACTCCAAAACTCCGAAACTCCAAAACTCCAAAACTCCAAAACTCCGAAACTCCAAAACTCCAAAACTCCGAAACTCCGAAACTCCAAAACTTCAAAACTCCAAAACTCCAAAACTCCAAAACTCCGAAACTCCAAAACTCCGAAACTCCAAAACTCCAAAACTCCAAAACTCCAAAACTCCAAAACTCCGAAACTCCAAAACTCCAAAACTCCAAAACTCCGAAACTCCGAAACTCCGAAACTCCGAAACTCCAAAACTCCAAAACTCCAAAACTCCAAAACTCCGAAACTCCGAAACTCCAAAACTCCGAAACTCCGAAACTCCAAAACTCCAAAACTCCGAAACTCCGAAACTCCAAAACTCCAAAACTCCGAAACTGCAAAACTCCAAAACTGCAAAACTCCGAAACTCCAAAACTCCGAAACTCCGAAACTCCAAAACTCCAAAACTCCAAAACTCCGAAACTCCTAAAACTCCGATACTCCGAAACTCCAAAACTCCGAAACTCCATAACTCCAAAACTCCAAAACTCCGAAACTCCAAAACTCCGAAACTCCAAAACTCCAAAACTCCGAAACTCCAAAACTCCAAAACTCCAAAACTCCGAAACTCCGAAACTCCAAGACTCCAAAACTCCGAAACTCCAAAACTCCAAAACTCCAAAACTCCGAAACTCCAAAACTCCAAAACTCCAAAACTCCAAAACTCCGAAACTCGGAAACTCCAAAACTCCAAAACTCCGAAACTCCATAACTCCAAAACTCCGAAACTCCAAAACTCCAAAACTCCGAAACTCCATAACTCCAAAACTCCAAAACTCCGAAATTCCAAAACTCCGAAACTCCAAAACTCCAAAACTCCGAAACTCCAAAACTCCAAAACTCCAAAACTCCGAAACTCCGAAACTCCAAAACTCCAAAACTCCGAAACTCCAAAACTCCAAAACTCCAAAACTCCGAAACTCCAAAACTCCAAAAACTCCAAAACTCCAAAACTCCGAAACTCGGAAACTCCAAAACTCCAAAACTCCGAAACTCCATAACTCCAAAACTCCGAAACTCCAAAACTCCAAAACTCCAAAACTCCGAAACTCCGAAACTCCAAAACTCCGAAACTCCGAAACTCCAAAACTCCAAAACTCCAAAACTCCAAAACTCCAAAACTCCGAAACTCCAAAACACCGAAACTCCAAAACTCCAAAACTCCGAAACTCCAAAACTCCAAAACTCCAAAACTCCAAAACTCCGAAACTCCGAAACTCCAAAACTCCAAAACTCCGAAACTCCAAAACTCCAAAACTCCAAAACTCCAAAACTCCGAAACTCCAAAACTCCAAAACTCCAAAACTCCAAAACTGCAAAACTCCATCCAAAACTCTAAAACTCCAAAACTCCAAAACTCCAAAACTGCAAAACTCCAAAACTCCAAAACTCCGAAACTCCAAAACTCCAAAACTCCGAAACTCCAAAACTCCAAAACTCCAAAACTCCAAAACTCCGAAACTCCGAAACTCCAAAACTCCAAAACTCCGAAACTCCAAAACTCCAAAACTCCAAAACTGGAAAACTCCAAAACTGCAAAACTCCGAAACTCCAAAACTCCAAAACTCCAAAACTCCGAAACTCCGAAACTCCAAAACTCCGAAACTCCGAAACTCCAAAACTCCAAAACTCCAAAACTCCGAAACTCCAAAACTCCGAAACTCCGAAACTCCAAAACTCCAAAACTCCGAAACTCCGAAACTACGAAACTCCGAAACTCCAAAACTCCAAAACTCCAAAACTCCAAAACTCCAAAACTCCAAAACTCCAAAAGTCCGAAACTCCGAAACTCCAAAACTCCAAAACTCCAAAACTCCGAAACTCCAAAACTCCGAAACTCCAAAACTCCAAAACTCCAAAACTCCAAAACTCCAAAACTCCGAAACTCCAAAACTCCAAAACTCCAAAACTCCAAAACTGCAAAACTCCAAAACTCCAAAACTCCGAAACTCCAAAACTCCAAAACTCCGAAACTCCAAAACTCCAAAACTCCGAAACTCCGAAACTCCAAAACTCCGAAACTCCGAAACTCCGAAACTCCAAAACTCCGAAACTCCAAAACTCCGAAACTCCGAAACTCCGAAACTCCAAAACTCCAAAACTCCGAAACTCCAAAACTCCGAAACTCCAAAACTCCAAAACTCCAAAACTCCAAAACTCCGAAACTCCAAAACTCCGAAACTCCAAAACTCCAAAACTCCAAAACTCCGAAACTCCAAAACTCCAAAACTCCGAAACTCCGAAACTCCAAAACTCCAAAACTCCAAAACTCCAAAACTCCAAAACTCCGAAACTCCAAAACTCCGAAACTCCAAAACTCCAAAACTCCAAAACTCCAAAACTCCAAAACTCCGAAACTCCAAAACTCCAAAACTCCAAAACTCCGAAACTCCGAAACTCCGAAACTCCGAAACTCCGAAACTCCAAAACTCCAAAACTCCAAAACTCCGAAACTCCGAAACTCCAAAACTCCAAAACTCTAGAACTCCGAAACTCCAAAACTCCAAAACTCCAAAACTCCAAAACTCCAAAACTCCAAAACTCCAAAACTCCGAAACTCCAAAACTCCGAAACTCCAAAACTCCGAAACTCCAAAACTCCAAAACTCCAAAACTCCAAAACTCCGAAACTCCAAAACTCCAAAACTCCGAAACTCCAAAACTCCAAAACTCCAAAACTCCGAAACTCCAAAACTCCAAAACTCCAAAACTCCAAAACTCCGAAACTCCGAAACTCCAAAACTCCAAAACTCCGAAACTCCAAAACTCCAAAACTCCAAAACTCCAAAACTCCGAAACTCCAAAACTCCAAAACTCCAAAACTCCAAAACTGCAAAACTCCATCCAAAACTCTAAAACTCCAAAACTCCAAAACTCCAAAACTCCAAAACTCCAAAACTCCAAAACTCCGAAACTCCAAAACTCCAAAACTCCAAAACTCCAAAACTGCAAAACTCCAAAACTCCAAAACTCCGAAACTCCGAAACTCCGAAACTCCAAAACTCCGAAACTCCGAAACTCCAAAACTCCAAAACTCCGAAACTCCGAAACTCCAAAACTCCAAAACTCCGAAACTGCAAAACTCCAAAACTGCAAAACTCCGAAACTCCAAAACTCCAAAACTCCAAAACTCCGAAACTCCGAAACTCCGAAACTCCAAAACTCCGAAACTCCGAAACTCCAAAACTCCAAAACTCCAAAACTCCGAAACTCCTAAAACTCCGATACTCCGAAACTCCAAAACTCCAAAACTCCAAAACTCCGAAACTCCGAAACTCCGAAACTCCGAAACTCCAAAACTCCAAAACTCCGAAACTCGGAAACTCCAAAACTCCAAAACTCCGAAACTCCATAACTCCAAAACTCCGAAACTCCAAAACTCCAAAACTCCAAAACTCCAAAACTCCGAAACTCCAAAACTCCGAAACTCCAAACCTCCAAAACTGCGAAACTCCAAAACTCCAAAACTCCAAAACTCCGAAACTCCGAAACTCCAAAACTCCAAAACTCCGAAACTCCAAAACTCCAAAACTCCGAAACTCCAAAACTCCAAAACTCCAAAACTCCAAAACTCCAAAACTGCAAAACTCCAAAATTCCAAAACTCTAAAACTCCAAAACTCCAAAACTCCGAAACTCCAAAACTCCAAAACTCCAATACTCCGAAACTCCAAAACTCCGAAACTCCGAAACTCCAAAACTCCAAAACTCCGAAACTCCAAAACTCCGAAACTCCGAAACTCCAAAACTCCGAAACTCCAAAACTCCAAAACTCCAAAACTCCGAAACTCCAAAACTCCAAAACTCCAAAACTCCAAAACTCCGAAACTCAAAAATCCAAAACTCCAAAACTCCAAAACTCCAAAACTCCGAAACTCGGAAACTCCAAAACTCCAAAACTCCGAAACTCCATAACTCCAAAACTCCAAAACTCCGAAACTCCAAAACTCCGAAACTCCAAAACTCCAAAACTCCGAAACTCGGAAACTCCAAAACTCCAAAACTCCGAAACTCCGAAACTCCAAGACTCCAAAACTCCGAAACTCCAAAACTCCAAAACTCCAAAACTCCGAAACTCCAAAACTCCAAAACTCCAAAACTCCAAAACTCCGAAACTCGGAAACTCCAAAACTCCAAAACTCCGAAACTCCATAACTCCAAAACTCCGAAACTCCAAAACTCCAAAACTCCGAAACTCCATAACTCCAAAACTCCAAAACTCCGAAACTCCAAAACTCCGAAACTCCAAAACTCCAAAACTCCGAAACTCCAAAACTCCAAAACTCCAAAACTCCGAAACTCCGAAACTCCAAAACTCCAAAACTCCGAAACTCCAAAACTCCAAAACTCCAAAACTCCGAAACTCCAAAACTCCAAAACTCCAAAACTCCAAAACTCCGAAACTCGGAAACTCCAAAACTCCAAAACTCCGAAACTCCATAACTCCAAAACTCCGAAACTCCAAAACTCCAAAACTCCAAAACTCCGAAACTCCGAAACTCCAAAACTCCGAAACTCCGAAACTCCAAAACTCCAAAACTCCAAAACTCCAAAACTCCAAAACTCCGAAACTCCAAAACACCGAAACTCCAAAACTCCAAAACTCCGAAACTCCAAAACTCCAAAACTCCAAAACTCCAAAACTCCGAAACTCCGAAACTCCAAAACTCCAAAACTCCGAAACTCCAAAACTCCAAAACTCCAAAACTCCAAAACTCCGAAACTCCAAAACTCCAAAACTCCAAAACTCCAAAACTGCAAAACTCCATCCAAAACTCTAAAACTCCAAAACTCCAAAACTCCAAAACTGCAAAACTCCAAAACTCCAAAACTCCGAAACTCCAAAACTCCAAAACTCCGAAACTCCAAAACTCCAAAACTCCAAAACTCCAAAACTCCGAAACTCCGAAACTCCAAAACTCCAAAACTCCGAAACTCCAAAACTCCAAAACTCCAAAACTGCAAAACTCCAAAACTGCAAAACTCCGAAACTCCAAAACTCCAAAACTCCAAAACTCCAAAACTCCGAAACTCCAAAACTCCGAAACTCCGAAACTCCAAAACTCCAAAACTCCAAAACTCCGAAACTCCAAAACTCCGAAACTCCGAAACTCCAAAACTCCAAAACTCCGAAACTCCGAAACTACGAAACTCCGAAACTCCAAAACTCCAAAACTCCAAAACTCCAAAACTCCAAAACTCCAAAAGTCCGAAACTCCGAAACTCCAAAACTCCAAAACTCCAAAACTCCGAAACTCCAAAACTCCGAAACTCCAAAACTCCAAAACTCCAAAACTCCAAAACTCCAAAACTCCGAAACTCCAAAACTCCAAAACTCCAAAACTCCAAAACTGCAAAACTCCAAAACTCCAAAACTCCGAAACTCCAAAACTCCAAAACTCCGAAACTCCAAAACTCCAAAACTCCGAAACTCCGAAACTCCAAAACTCCGAAACTCCGAAACTCCGAAACTCCAAAACTCCGAAACTCCAAAACTCCGAAACTCCGAAACTCCGAAACTCCAAAACTCCAAAACTCCGAAACTCCAAAACTCCGAAACTCCAAAACTCCAAAACTCCAAAACTCCAAAACTCCGAAACTCCAAAACTCCGAAACTCCAAAACTCCAAAACTCCAAAACTCCGAAACTCCAAAACTCCAAAACTCCGAAACTCCGAAACTCCAAAACTCCAAAACTCCAAAACTCCAAAACTCCAAAACTCCGAAACTCCAAAACTCCGAAACTCCAAAACTCCAAAACTCCAAAACTCCAAAACTCCAAAACTCCGAAACTCCAAAACTCCAAAACTCCAAAACTCCGAAACTCCGAAACTCCGAAACTCCGAAACTCCGAAACTCCAAAACTCCAAAACTCCAAAACTCCGAAACTCCAAAACTCCGAAACTCCGAAACTCCAAAACTCCAAAACTCCGAAACTCCGAAACTACGAAACTCCGAAACTCCAAAACTCCAAAACTCCAAAACTCCAAAACTCCAAAACTCCAAAACTCCAAAAGTCCGAAACTCCGAAACTCCAAAACTCCAAAACTCCAAAACTCCGAAACTCCAAAACTCCGAAACTCCAAAACTCCAAAACTCCAAAACTCCAAAACTCCAAAACTCCGAAACTCCAAAACTCCAAAACTCCAAAACTCCAAAACTGCAAAACTCCAAAACTCCAAAACTCCGAAACTCCAAAACTCCAAAACTCCGAAACTCCAAAACTCCAAAACTCCGAAACTCCGAAACTCCAAAACTCCGAAACTCCGAAACTCCGAAACTCCAAAACTCCGAAACTCCAAAACTCCGAAACTCCGAAACTCCGAAACTCCAAAACTCCAAAACTCCGAAACTCCAAAACTCCGAAACTCCAAAACTCCAAAACTCCAAAACTCCAAAACTCCGAAACTCCAAAACTCCGAAACTCCAAAACTCCAAAACTCCAAAACTCCGAAACTCCAAAACTCCAAAACTCCGAAACTCCGAAACTCCAAAACTCCAAAACTCCAAAACTCCAAAACTCCAAAACTCCGAAACTCCAAAACTCCGAAACTCCAAAACTCCAAAACTCCAAAACTCCAAAACTCCAAAACTCCGAAACTCCAAAACTCCAAAACTCCAAAACTCCGAAACTCCGAAACTCCGAAACTCCGAAACTCCGAAACTCCAAAACTCCAAAACTCCAAAACTCCGAAACTCCGAAACTCCAAAACTCCAAAACTCTAGAACTCCGAAACTCCAAAACTCCAAAACTCCAAAACTCCAAAACTCCAAAACTCCAAAACTCCAAAACTCCGAAACTCCAAAACTCCGAAACTCCAAAACTCCGAAACTCCAAAACTCCAAAACTCCAAAACTCCAAAACTCCGAAACTCCAAAACTCCAAAACTCCGAAACTCCAAAACTCCAAAACTCCAAAACTCCGAAACTCCAAAACTCCAAAACTCCAAAACTCCAAAACTCCGAAACTCCGAAACTCCAAAACTCCAAAACTCCGAAACTCCAAAACTCCAAAACTCCAAAACTCCAAAACTCCGAAACTCCAAAACTCCAAAACTCCAAAACTCCAAAACTGCAAAACTCCATCCAAAACTCTAAAACTCCAAAACTCCAAAACTCCAAAACTCCAAAACTCCAAAACTCCAAAACTCCGAAACTCCAAAACTCCAAAACTCCAAAACTCCAAAACTGCAAAACTCCAAAACTCCAAAACTCCGAAACTCCGAAACTCCGAAACTCCAAAACTCCGAAACTCCGAAACTCCAAAACTCCAAAACTCCGAAACTCCGAAACTCCAAAACTCCAAAACTCCGAAACTGCAAAACTCCAAAACTGCAAAACTCCGAAACTCCAAAACTCCAAAACTCCAAAACTCCGAAACTCCGAAACTCCGAAACTCCAAAACTCCGAAACTCCGAAACTCCAAAACTCCAAAACTCCAAAACTCCGAAACTCCTAAAACTCCGATACTCCGAAACTCCAAAACTCCAAAACTCCAAAACTCCGAAACTCCGAAACTCCGAAACTCCGAAACTCCAAAACTCCAAAACTCCGAAACTCGGAAACTCCAAAACTCCAAAACTCCGAAACTCCATAACTCCAAAACTCCGAAACTCCAAAACTCCAAAACTCCAAAACTCCAAAACTCCGAAACTCCAAAACTCCGAAACTCCAAACCTCCAAAACTGCGAAACTCCAAAACTCCAAAACTCCAAAACTCCGAAACTCCGAAACTCCAAAACTCCAAAACTCCGAAACTCCAAAACTCCAAAACTCCGAAACTCCAAAACTCCAAAACTCCAAAACTCCAAAACTCCAAAACTGCAAAACTCCAAAATTCCAAAACTCTAAAACTCCAAAACTCCAAAACTCCGAAACTCCAAAACTCCAAAACTCCAATACTCCGAAACTCCAAAACTCCGAAACTCCGAAACTCCAAAACTCCAAAACTCCGAAACTCCAAAACTCCGAAACTCCGAAACTCCAAAACTCCGAAACTCCAAAACTCCAAAACTCCAAAACTCCGAAACTCCAAAACTCCAAAACTCCAAAACTCCAAAACTCCGAAACTCAAAAATCCAAAACTCCAAAACTCCAAAACTCCAAAACTCCGAAACTCGGAAACTCCAAAACTCCAAAACTCCGAAACTCCATAACTCCAAAACTCCAAAACTCCGAAACTCCAAAACTCCGAAACTCCAAAACTCCAAAACTCCGAAACTCGGAAACTCCAAAACTCCAAAACTCCGAAACTCCGAAACTCCAAGACTCCAAAACTCCGAAACTCCAAAACTCCAAAACTCCAAAACTCCGAAACTCCAAAACTCCAAAACTCCAAAACTCCAAAACTCCGAAACTCGGAAACTCCAAAACTCCAAAACTCCGAAACTCCATAACTCCAAAACTCCGAAACTCCAAAACTCCAAAACTCCGAAACTCCATAACTCCAAAACTCCAAAACTCCGAAACTCCAAAACTCCGAAACTCCAAAACTCCAAAACTCCGAAACTCCAAAACTCCAAAACTCCAAAACTCCGAAACTCCGAAACTCCAAAACTCCAAAACTCCGAAACTCCAAAACTCCAAAACTCCAAAACTCCGAAACTCCAAAACTCCAAAACTCCAAAACTCCAAAACTCCGAAACTCGGAAACTCCAAAACTCCAAAACTCCGAAACTCCATAACTCCAAAACTCCGAAACTCCAAAACTCCAAAACTCCAAAACTCCGAAACTCCGAAACTCCAAAACTCCGAAACTCCGAAACTCCAAAACTCCAAAACTCCAAAACTCCAAAACTCCAAAACTCCGAAACTCCAAAACACCGAAACTCCAAAACTCCAAAACTCCGAAACTCCAAAACTCCAAAACTCCAAAACTCCAAAACTCCGAAACTCCGAAACTCCAAAACTCCAAAACTCCGAAACTCCAAAACTCCAAAACTCCAAAACTCCAAAACTCCGAAACTCCAAAACTCCAAAACTCCAAAACTCCAAAACTGCAAAACTCCATCCAAAACTCTAAAACTCCAAAACTCCAAAACTCCAAAACTGCAAAACTCCAAAACTCCAAAACTCCGAAACTCCAAAACTCCAAAACTCCGAAACTCCAAAACTCCAAAACTCCAAAACTCCAAAACTCCGAAACTCCGAAACTCCAAAACTCCAAAACTCCGAAACTCCAAAACTCCAAAACTCCAAAACTGCAAAACTCCAAAACTGCAAAACTCCGAAACTCCAAAACTCCAAAACTCCAAAACTCCGAAACTCCGAAACTCCAAAACTCCGAAACTCCGAAACTCCAAAACTCCAAAACTCCAAAACTCCGAAACTCCAAAACTCCGAAACTCCGAAACTCCAAAACTCCAAAACTCCGAAACTCCGAAACTACGAAACTCCGAAACTCCAAAACTCCAAAACTCCAAAACTCCAAAACTCCAAAACTCCAAAACTCCAAAAGTCCGAAACTCCGAAACTCCAAAACTCCAAAACTCCAAAACTCCGAAACTCCAAAACTCCGAAACTCCAAAACTCCAAAACTCCAAAACTCCAAAACTCCAAAACTCCGAAACTCCAAAACTCCAAAACTCCAAAACTCCAAAACTGCAAAACTCCAAAACTCCAAAACTCCGAAACTCCAAAACTCCAAAACTCCGAAACTCCAAAACTCCAAAACTCCGAAACTCCGAAACTCCAAAACTCCGAAACTCCGAAACTCCGAAACTCCAAAACTCCGAAACTCCAAAACTCCGAAACTCCGAAACTCCGAAACTCCAAAACTCCAAAACTCCGAAACTCCAAAACTCCGAAACTCCAAAACTCCAAAACTCCAAAACTCCAAAACTCCGAAACTCCAAAACTCCGAAACTCCAAAACTCCAAAACTCCAAAACTCCGAAACTCCAAAACTCCAAAACTCCGAAACTCCGAAACTCCAAAACTCCAAAACTCCAAAACTCCAAAACTCCAAAACTCCGAAACTCCAAAACTCCGAAACTCCAAAACTCCAAAACTCCAAAACTCCAAAACTCCAAAACTCCGAAACTCCAAAACTCCAAAACTCCAAAACTCCGAAACTCCGAAACTCCGAAACTCCGAAACTCCGAAACTCCAAAACTCCAAAACTCCAAAACTCCAAAACTCCGAAACTCCGAAACTCCAAAACTCCAAAACTCTAGAACTCCGAAACTCCAAAACTCCAAAACTCCAAAACTCCAAAACTCCAAAACTCCAAAACTCCAAAACTCCGAAACTCCAAAACTCCGAAACTCCAAAACTCCGAAACTCCAAAACTCCAAAACTCCAAAACTCCAAAACTCCGAAACTCCAAAACTCCAAAACTCCGAAACTCCAAAACTCCAAAACTCCAAAACTCCAAAACTCCAAAACTCCGAAACTCCGAAACTCCAAAACTCCAAAACTCCGAAACTCCAAAACTCCAAAACTCCAAAACTGCAAAACTCCAAAACTGCAAAACTCCGAAACTCCAAAACTCCAAAACTCCAAAACTCCGAAACTCCGAAACTCCAAAACTCCGAAACTCCGAAACTCCAAAACTCCAAAACTCCAAAACTCCGAAACTCCAAAACTCCGAAACTCCGAAACTCCAAAACTCCAAAACTCCGAAACTCCGAAACTCCGAAACTCCAAAACTCCAAAACTCCAAAACTCCAAAACTCCAAAACTCCAAAACTCCAAAACTCCAAAAGTCCGAAACTCCGAAACTCCAAAACTCCAAAACTCCAAAACTCCGAAACTCCAAAACTCCGAAACTCCAAAACTCCAAAACTCCAAAACTCCAAAACTCCGAAACTCCAAAACTCCAAAACTCCAAAACTCCAAAACTGCAAAACTCCAAAACTCCGAAACTCCAAAACTCGAAAACTCCGAAACTCCGAAACTCCGAAACTCCAAAACTCCGAAACTCCGAAACTCCGAAACTCCAAAACTCCGAAACTCCAAAACTCCGAAACTCCGAAACTCCAAAACTCCAAAACTCCGAAACTCCAAAACTCCGAAACTCCAAAACTCCAAAACTCCAAAACTCCAAAACTCCGAAACTCCAAAACTCCGAAACTCCAAAACTCCAAAACTCCAAAACTCCGAAACTCCAAAACTCCAAAACTCCGAAACTGCGAAACTCCAAAACTCCAAAACTCCAAAACTCCAAAACTCCAAAACTCCGAAACTCCAAAACTCCGAAACTCCAAAACTCCAAAACTCCAAAACTCCAAAACTCCAAAACTCCAAAACTCCGAAACTCGGAAACTCCAAAACTCCAAAACTCCGAAACTCCATAACTCCAAAACTCCGAAACTCCAAAACTCCAAAACTCCAAAACTCCAAAACTCCAAAACTCCGAAACTCCAAAACACCGAAACTCCAAAACTCCAAAACTCCGAAACTCCAAAACTCCAAAACTCCAAAACTCCGAAACTCCGAAACTCCAAAACTCCAAAACTCCGAAACTCCAAAACTCCAAAACTCCAAAACTCCAAAACTCCGAAACTCCAAAACTCCAAAACTCCAAAACTCCAAAACTGCAAAACTCCATCCAAAACTCTAAAACTCCAAAACTCCAAAACTCCAAAACTCCAAAACTCCAAAACTCCGAAACTCCAAAACTCCAAAACTCCAAAACTCCAAAACTGCAAAACTCCAAAACTCCAAAACTCCGAAACTCCGAAACTCCGAAACTCCAAAACTCCGAAACTCCGAAACTCCAAAACTCCAAAACTCCGAAACTCCGAAACTCCAAAACTCCAAAACTCCGAAACTGCAAAACTCCAAAACTGCAAAACTCCGAAACTCCAAAACTCCAAAACTCCAAAACTCCGAAACTCCGAAACTCCGAAACTCCAAAACTCCGAAACTCCGAAACTCCAAAACTCCAAAACTCCAAAACTCCGAAACTCCTAAAACTCCGATACTCCGAAACTCCAAAACTCCAAAACTCCAAAACTCCGAAACTCCGAAACTCCGAAACTCCGAAACTCCAAAACTCCAAAACTCCGAAACTCGGAAACTCCAAAACTCCAAAACTCCGAAACTCCATAACTCCAAAACTCCGAAACTCCAAAACTCCAAAACTCCAAAACTCCAAAACTCCGAAACTCCAAAACTCCGAAACTCCAAACCTCCAAAACTCCGAAACTCCAAAACTCCAAAACTCCAAAACTCCGAAACTCCGAAACTCCAAAACTCCAAAACTCCGAAACTCCAAAACTCCAAAACTCCGAAACTCCAAAACTCCAAAACTCCAAAACTCCAAAACTCCAAAACTGCAAAACTCCAAAATTCCAAAACTCTAAAACTCCAAAACTCCAAAACTCCGAAACTCCAAAACTCCAAAACTCCAATACTCCGAAACTCCAAAACTCCGAAACTCCGAAACTCCAAAACTCCAAAACTCCGAAACTCCAAAACTCCGAAACTCCGAAACTCCAAAACTCCGAAACTCCAAAACTCCAAAACTCCAAAACTCCGAAACTCCAAAACTCCAAAACTCCAAAACTCCAAAACTCCGAAACTCCAAAATCCAAAACTCCAAAACTCCAAAACTCCAAAACTCCGAAACTCGGAAACTCCAAAACTCCAAAACTCCGAAACTCCATAACTCCAAAACTCCAAAACTCCGAAACTCCAAAACTCCGAAACTCCAAAACTCCAAAACTCCGAAACTCCAAAACTCCAAAACTCCAAAACTCCGAAACTCCGAAACTCCAAAACTCCAAAACTCCGAAACTCCAAAACTCCGAAACTCCAAAACTCCGAAACTCCAAAACTCCGAAACTCCAAAACTCCAAAACTCCAAAACTCCAAAACTCCGAAACTCCAAAACTCCAAAACTCCGAAACTCCAAAACTCCAAAACTCCAAAACTCCAAAACTCCAAAACTCCGAAACTCCGAAACTCCAAAACTCCAAAACTCCGAAACTCCAAAACTCCAAAACTCCAAAACTGCAAAACTCCAAAACTGCAAAACTCCGAAACTCCAAAACTCCAAAACTCCAAAACTCCGAAACTCCGAAACTCCAAAACTCCGAAACTCCGAAACTCCAAAACTCCAAAACTCCAAAACTCCGAAACTCCAAAACTCCGAAACTCCGAAACTCCAAAACTCCAAAACTCCGAAACTCCGAAACTCCAAAACTCCAAAACTCCAAAACTCCAAAACTCCAAAACTCCAAAACTCCAAAACTCCAAAAGTCCGAAACTCCGAAACTCCAAAACTCCAAAACTCCAAAACTCCGAAACTCCAAAACTCCGAAACTCCAAAACTCCAAAACTCCAAAACTCCAAAACTCCAAAACTCCGAAACTCCAAAACTCCAAAACTCCAAAACTCCAAAACTGCAAAACTCCAAAACTCCAAAACTCCGAAACTCCAAAACTCGAAAACTCCGAAACTCCGAAACTCCGAAACTCCAAAACTCCGAAACTCCGAAACTCCGAAACTCCAAAACTCCGAAACTCCAAAACTCCGAAACTCCGAAACTCCAAAACTCCAAAACTCCGAAACTCCAAAACTCCGAAACTCCAAAACTCCAAAACTCCAAAACTCCAAAACTCCGAAACTCCAAAACTCCGAAACTCCAAAACTCCAAAACTCCAAAACTCCGAAACTCCAAAACTCCAAAACTCCGAAACTCCGAAACTCCAAAACTCCAAAACTCCAAAACTCCAAAACTCCAAAACTCCGAAACTCCAAAACTCCGAAACTCCAAAACTCCAAAACTCCAAAACTCCAAAACTCCAAAACTCCAAAACTCCGAAACTCGGAAACTCCAAAACTCCAAAACTCCGAAACTCCATAACTCCAAAACTCCGAAACTCCAAAACTCCAAAACTCCAAAACTCCAAAACTCCAAAACTCCGAAACTCCAAAACACCGAAACTCCAAAACTCCAAAACTCCGAAACTCCAAAACTCCAAAACTCCAAAACTCCAAAACTCCGAAACTCCGAAACTCCAAAACTCCAAAACTCCGAAACTCCAAAACTCCAAAACTCCAAAACTCCAAAACTCCGAAACTCCAAAACTCCAAAACTCCAAAACTCCAAAACTGCAAAACTCCATCCAAAACTCTAAAACTCCAAAACTCCAAAACTCCAAAACTCCAAAACTCCGAAACTCCAAAACTCCAAAACTCCAAAACTCCAAAACTCCAAAACTGCAAAACTCCAAAACTCCAAAACTCCGAAACTCCGAAACTCCGAAACTCCAAAACTCCGAAACTCCGAAACTCCAAAACTCGAAAACTCCGAAACTCCGAAACTCCAAAACTCCAAAACTCCGAAACTGCAAAACTCCAAAACTGCAAAACTCCGAAACTCCAAAACTCCAAAACTCCAAAACTCCGAAACTCCGAAACTCCGAAACTCCAAAACTCCGAAACTCCGAAACTCCAAAACTCCAAAACTCCAAAACTCCGAAACTCCTAAAACTCCGATACTCCGAAACTCCAAAACTCCAAAACTCCAAAACTCCGAAACTCCGAAACTCCGAAACTCCGAAACTCCAAAACTCCAAAACTCCGAAACTCGGAAACTCCAAAACTCCAAAACTCCGAAACTCCATAACTCCAAAACTCCGAAACTCCAAAACTCCAAAACTCCAAAACTCCAAAACTCCGAAACTCCAAAACTCCGAAACTCCAAACCTCCAAAACTCCGAAACTCCAAAACTCCAAAACTCCAAAACTCCGAAACTCCGAAACTCCAAAACTCCAAAACTCCGAAACTCCAAAACTCCAAAACTCCGAAACTCCAAAACTCCAAAACTCCAAAACTCCAAAACTCCAAAACTGCAAAACTCCAAAATTCCAAAACTCTAAAACTCCAAAACTCCAAAACTCCGAAACTCCAAAACTCCAAAACTCCAATACTCCGAAACTCCAAAACTCCGAAACTCCGAAACTCCAAAACTCCAAAACTCCGAAACTCCAAAACTCCGAAACTCCGAAACTCCAAAACTCCGAAACTCCAAAACTCCAAAACTCCAAAACTCCGAAACTCCAAAACTCCAAAACTCCAAAACTCCAAAACTCCGAAACTCCAAAATCCAAAACTCCAAAACTCCAAAACTCCAAAACTCCGAAACTCGGAAACTCCAAAACTCCAAAACTCCGAAACTCCATAACTCCAAAACTCCAAAACTCCGAAACTCCAAAACTCCGAAACTCCAAAACTCCAAAACTCCGAAACTCCAAAACTCCAAAACTCCAAAACTCCGAAACTCCGAAACTCCAAAACTCCAAAACTCCGAAACTCCAAAACTCCAAAACTCCAAAACTCCGAAACTCCAAAACTCCAAAACTCCAAAACTCCAAAACTCCGAAACTCGGAAACTCCAAAACTCCAAAACTCCGAAACTCCATAACTCCAAAACTCCGAAACTCCAAAACTCCAAAACTCCAAAACTCCAAAACTCCAAAACTCCGAAACTCCAAAACACCGAAACTCCAAAACTCCAAAACTCCGAAACTCCAAAACTCCAAAACTCCAAAACTCCAAAACTCCGAAACTCCGAAACTCCAAAACTCCAAAACTCCAAAACTCCAAAACTGCAAAACTCCAAAACTGCAAAACTCCGAAACTCCAAAACTCCAAAACTCCAAAACTCCGAAACTCCGAAACTCCAAAACTCCGAAACTCCGAAACTCCAAAACTCCAAAACTCCAAAACTCCGAAACTCCAAAACTCCGAAACTCCGAAACTCCAAAACTCCAAAACTCCGAAACTCCGAAACTCCGAAACTCCAAAACTCCAAAACTCCGAAACTCCAAAACTCCGAAACTCCAAAACTCCAAAACTCCAAAACTCCAAAACTCCGAAACTCCAAAACTCCGAAACTCCAAAACTCCAAAACTCCAAAACTCCGAAACTCCAAAACTCCAAAACTCCGAAACTCCGAAACTCCAAAACTCCAAAACTCCAAAACTCCAAAACTCCAAAACTCCGAAACTCCAAAACTCCGAAACTCCAAAACTCCAAAACTCCAAAACTCCAAAACTCCGAAACTCCAAAACTCCAAAACTCCAAAACTCCGAAACTCCGAAACTCCGAAACTCCGAAACTCCGAAACTCCAAAACTCCAAAACTCCAAAACTCCAAAACTCCGAAACTCCGAAACTCCGAAACTCCAAAACTCCAAAACTCCGAAACTCCGAAACTCCGAAACTCCAAAACTCCGAAACTCCAAAACTCCGAAACTCCGAAACTCCGAAACTCCAAAACTCCAAAACTCCGAAACTCCAAAACTCCGAAACTCCAAAGCTCCAAAACTCCAAAACTCCAAAACTCCGAAACTCCAAAACTCCGAAACTCCAAAACTCCAAAACTCCAAAACTCCGAAACTCCAAAACTCCAAAACTCCGAAACTCCGAAACTCCAAAACTCCAAAACTCCAAAACTCCAAAACTCCAAAACTCCGAAACTCCAAAACTCCGAAACTCCAAAACTCCAAAACTCCAAAACTCCAAAACTCCAAAACTCCGAAACTCCAAAACTCCAAAACTCCAAAACTCCGAAACTCCGAAACTCCGAAACTCCGAAACTCCAAAACTCCAAAACTCCAAAACTCCAAAACTCCGAAACTCCGAAACTCCAAAACTCCGAAACTCCGAAACTCCAAAACTCCAAAACTCCGAAACTCCGAAACTCCAAAACTC
Source organism: Amblyomma mixtum (assembly GCF_055824585.1). NCBI lineage: Eukaryota > Metazoa > Arthropoda > Arachnida > Ixodida > Ixodidae > Amblyomma > Amblyomma mixtum. The sequence goes on along the minus strand of NW_028317651.1, from coordinate 5,922,945 downwards.
CAAAACTCCGAAACTGCAAAACTCCAAAACTGCAAAACTCCGAAACTCCAAAACTCCAAAACTCCAAAACTCCGAAACTCCGAAACTCCGAAACTCCAAAACTCCGAAACTCCGAAACTCCAAAACTCCAAAACTCCAAAACTCCGAAACTCCTAAAACTCCGATACTCCGAAACTCCAAAACTCCAAAACTCCAAAACTCCGAAACTCCGAAACTCCGAAACTCCGAAACTCCAAAACTCCAAAACTCCGAAACTCGGAAACTCCAAAACTCCAAAACTCCGAAACTCCATAACTCCAAAACTCCGAAACTCCAAAACTCCAAAACTCCAAAACTCCAAAACTCCGAAACTCCAAAACTCCGAAACTCCAAACCTCCAAAACTCCGAAACTCCAAAACTCCAAAACTCCAAAACTCCGAAACTCCGAAACTCCAAAACTCCAAAACTCCGAAACTCCAAAACTCCAAAACTCCGAAACTCCAAAACTCCAAAACTCCAAAACTCCAAAACTCCAAAACTGCAAAACTCCAAAATTCCAAAACTCTAAAACTCCAAAACTCCAAAACTCCGAAACTCCAAAACTCCAAAACTCCAATACTCCGAAACTCCAAAACTCCGAAACTCCGAAACTCCAAAACTCCAAAACTCCGAAACTCCAAAACTCCGAAACTCCGAAACTCCAAAACTCCGAAACTCCAAAACTCCAAAACTCCAAAACTCCGAAACTCCAAAACTCCAAAACTCCAAAACTCCAAAACTCCGAAACTCCAAAATCCAAAACTCCAAAACTCCAAAACTCCAAAACTCCGAAACTCGGAAACTCCAAAACTCCAAAACTCCGAAACTCCATAACTCCAAAACTCCAAAACTCCGAAACTCCAAAACTCCGAAACTCCAAAACTCCAAAACTCCGAAACTCCAAAACTCCAAAACTCCAAAACTCCGAAACTCCGAAACTCCAAAACTCCAAAACTCCGAAACTCCAAAACTCCAAAACTCCAAAACTCCGAAACTCCAAAACTCCAAAACTCCAAAACTCCAAAACTCCGAAACTCGGAAACTCCAAAACTCCAAAACTCCGAAACTCCATAACTCCAAAACTCCGAAACTCCAAAACTCCAAAACTCCAAAACTCCGAAACTCCAAAACACCGAAACTCCAAAACTCCAAAACTACGAAACTCCGAAACTCCGAAACTCCAAAACTCCAAAACTCCGAAACTCCAAAACTCCGAAACTCCGAAACTCCAAAACTCCGAAACTCCAAAACTCCAAAACTCCAAAACTCCGAAACTCCAAAACTCCAAAACTCCAAAACTCCAAAACTCCAAAACTCCAAAACTCCGAAACTCGGAAACTCCAAAACTCCAAAACTCCGAAACTCCATAACTCCAAAACTCCAAAACTCCGAAACTCCAAAACTCCGAAACTCCAAAACTCCAAAACTCCGAAACTCCAAAACTCCAAAACTCCAAAACTCCGAAACTCCGAAACTCCAAAACTCCAAAACTCCGAAACTCCAAAACTCCAAAACTCCAAAACTCCGAAACTCCAAAACTCCAAAACTCCAAAACTCCAAAACTCCGAAACTCGGAAACTCCAAAACTCCAAAACTCCGAAACTCCATAACTCCAAAACTCCGAAACTCCAAAACTCCAAAACTCCAAAACTCCAAAACTCCGAAACTCCAAAACACCGAAACTCCAAAACTCCAAAACTCCGAAACTCCAAAACTCCAAAACTCCAAAACTCCAAAACTCCGAAACTCCGAAACTCCAAAACTCCAAAACTCCAAAACTCCAAAACTGCAAAACTCCAAAACTGCAAAACTCCGAAACTCCAAAACTCCAAAACTCCAAAACTCCGAAACTCCGAAACTCCAAAACTCCGAAACTCCGAAACTCCGAAACTCCAAAACTCCAAAACTCCAAAACTCCAAAACTCCGAAACTCCGAAACTCCGAAACTCCAAAACTCCAAATCTCCGAAACTCCGAAACTCCGAAACTCCAAAACTCCGAAACTCCAAAACTCCGAAACTCCGAAACTCCGAAACTCCAAAACTCCAAAACTCCGAAACTCCAAAACTCCGAAACTCCAAAGCTCCAAAACTCCAAAACTCCAAAACTCCGAAACTCCAAAACTCCGAAACTCCAAAACTCCAAAACTCCAAAACTCCGAAACTCCAAAACTCCAAAACTCCGAAACTCCGAAACTCCAAAACTCCAAAACTCCAAAACTCCAAAACTCCAAAACTCCGAAACTCCAAAACTCCGAAACTCCAAAACTCCAAAACTCCAAAACTCCAAAACTCCAAAACTCCGAAACTCCAAAACTCCAAAACTCCAAAACTCCGAAACTCCGAAACTCCGAAACTCCGAAACTCCAAAACTCCAAAACTCCAAAACTCCAAAACTCCGAAACTCCGAAACTCCAAAACTCCGAAACTCCGAAACTCCAAAACTCCAAAACTCCGAAACTCCGAAACTCCAAAACTCCAAAACTCCGAAACTGCAAAACTCCAAAACTGCAAAACTCCGAAACTCCAAAACTCCGAAACTCCGAAACTCCAAAACTCCAAAACTCCAAAACTCCGAAACTCCTAAAACTCCGATACTCCGAAACTCCAAAACTCCAAAACTCCAAAACTCCGAAACTCCGAAACTCCGAAACTCCAAAACTCCAAAACTCCGAAACTCGGAAACTCCAAAACTCCAAAACTCCGAAACTCCATAACTCCAAAACTCCGAAACTCCAAAACTCCAAAACTCCAAAACTCCAAAACTCCGAAACTCCAAAACTCCGAAACTCCAAACCTCCAAAACTCCGAAACTCCAAAACTCCAAAACTCCAAAACTCCGAAACTCCGAAACTCCAAAACTCCAAAACTCCGAAACTCCAAAACTCCAAAACTCCGAAACTCCAAAACTCCAAAACTCCAAAACTCCAAAACTGCAAAACTCCAAAATTCCAAAACTCTAAAACTCCAAAACTCCAAAACTCCGAAACTCCAAAACTCCAAAACTCCAATACTCCGAAACTCCAAAACTCCGAAACTCCGAAACTCCAAAACTCCAAAACTCCGAAACTCCAAAACTCCGAAACTCCGAAACTCCAAAACTCCGAAACTCCAAAACTCCAAAACTCCAAAACTCCGAAACTCCAAAACTCCAAAACTCCAAAACTCCAAAACTCCGAAACTCCAAAATCCAAAACTCCAAAACTCCAAAACTCCAAAACTCCGAAACTCGGAAACTCCAAAACTCCAAAACTCCGAAACTCCATAACTCCAAAACTCCAAAACTCCGAAACTCCAAAACTCCGAAACTCCAAAACTCCAAAACTCCGAAACTCCAAAACTCCAAAACTCCAAAACTCCGAAACTCCGAAACTCCAAAACTCCAAAACTCCGAAACTCCAAAACTCCAAAACTCCAAAACTCCGAAACTCCAAAACTCCAAAACTCCAAAACTCCAAAACTCCGAAACTCGGAAACTCCAAAACTCCAAAACTCCGAAACTCCATAACTCCAAAACTCCGAAACTCCAAAACTCCAAAACTCCAAAACTCCAAAACTCCAAAACTCCGAAACTCCAAAACACCGAAACTCCAAAACTCCAAAACTCCGAAACTCCAAAACTCCAAAACTCCAAAACTCCAAAACTCCGAAACTCCGAAACTCCAAAACTCCAAAACTCCAAAACTCCAAAACTGCAAAACTCCAAAACTGCAAAACTCCGAAACTCCAAAACTCCAAAACTCCAAAACTCCGAAACTCCGAAACTCCAAAACTCCGAAACTCCGAAACTCCAAAACTCCAAAACTCCAAAACTCCGAAACTCCAAAACTCCGAAACTCCGAAACTCCGAAACTCCAAAACTCCAAAACTCCGAAACTCCGAAACTCCGAAACTCCGAAACTCCAAAACTCCAAAACTCCAAAACTCCAAAACTCCAAAACTCCAAAAGTCCGAAACTCCGAAACTCCAAAACTCCAAAACTCCAAAACTCCGAAACTCCAAAACTCCGAAACTCCAAAACTCCAAAACTCCAAAACTCCAAAACTCCAAAACTCCAGAACTCCAAAACTCCAAAACTCCGAAACTCCGAAACTCCAAAACTCCGAAACTCCGAAACTCCAAAACTCCAAAACTCCGAAACTCCGAAACTCCAAAACTCCAAAACTCCGAAACTGCAAAACTCCAAAACTGCAAAACTCCGAAACTCCAAAACTCCGAAACTCCGAAACTCCAAAACTCCAAAACTCCAAAACTCCGAAACTCCTAAAACTCCGATACTCCGAAACTCCAAAACTCCAAAACTCCAAAACTCCGAAACTCCGAAACTCCGAAACTCCGAAACTCCAAAACTCCAAAACTCCGAAACTCGGAAACTCCAAAACTCCAAAACTCCGAAACTCCATAACTCCAAAACTCCGAAACTCCAAAACTCCAAAACTCCAAAACTCCAAAACTCCGAAACTCCAAAACTCCGAAACTCCAAACCTCCAAAACTCCGAAACTCCAAAACTCCAAAACTCCAAAACTCCGAAACTCCAAAACTCCAAAACTCCAAAACTCCAAAACTCCAAAACTGCAAAACTCCAAAATTCCAAAACTCTAAAACTCCAAAACTCCAAAACTCCGAAACTCCAAAACTCCAAAACTCCAATACTCCGAAACTCCAAAACTCCGAAACTCCGAAACTCCAAAACTCCAAAACTCCGAAACTCCAAAACTCCGAAACTCCGAAACTCCAAAACTCCGAAACTCCAAAACTCCAAAACTCCAAAACTCCGAAACTCCAAAACTCCAAAACTCCAAAACTTCAAAACTCCGAAACTCCAAAATCCAAAACTCCAAAACTCCAAAACTCCAAAACTCCGAAACTCGGAAACTCCAAAACTCCAAAACTCCGAAACTCCATAACTCCAAAACTCCAAAACTCCGAAACTCCAAAACTCCGAAACTCCAAAACTCCAAAACTCCGAAACTCCAAAACTCCAAAACTCCAAAACTCCGAAACTCCGAAACTCCAAAACTCCAAAACTCCGAAACTCCAAAACTCCAAAACTCCAAAACTCCGAAACTCCAAAACTCCAAAACTCCAAAACTCCAAAACTCCGAAACTCGGAAACTCCAAAACTCCAAAACTCCGAAACTCCATAACTCCAAAACTCCGAAACTCCAAAACTCCAAAACTCCAAAACTCCAAAACTCCAAAACTCCGAAACTCCAAAACACCGAAACTCCAAAACTCCAAAACTCCGTAACTCCAAAACTCCAAAACTCCAAAACTCCAAAACTCCGAAACTCCGAAACTCCAAAACTCCAAAACTCCAAAACTCCAAAACTGCAAAACTCCAAAACTGCAAAACTCCGAAACTCCAAAACTCCAAAACTCCAAAACTCCGAAACTCCGAAACTCCAAAACTCCGAAACTCCGAAACTCCGAAACTCCGAAACTCCAAAACTCCAAAACTCCAAAACTCCAAAACTCCGAAACTCCGAAACTCCGAAACTCCAAAACTCCAAATCTCCGAAACTCCGAAACTCCGAAACTCCAAAACTCCGAAACTCCAAAACTCCGAAACTCCGAAACTCCGAAACTCCAAAACTCCAAAACTCCGAAACTCCAAAACTCCAAAACTCCGAAACTCCAAAACTCCAAAACTCCAAAACTCCAAAACTCCAAAACTGCAAAACTCCAAAATTCCAAAACTCTAAAACTCCAAAACTCCAAAACTCCGAAACTCCAAAACTCCAAAACTCCAATACTCCGAAACTCCAAAACTCCGAAACTCCGAAACTCCAAAACTCCAAAACTCCGAAACTCCAAAACTCCGAAACTCCGAAACTCCAAAACTCCGAAACTCCAAAACTCCAAAACTCCAAAACTCCGAAACTCCAAAACTCCAAAACTCCAAAACTCCAAAACTCCGAAACTCCAAAATCCAAAACTCCAAAACTCCAAAACTCCAAAACTCCGAAACTCGGAAACTCCAAAACTCCAAAACTCCGAAACTCCATAACTCCAAAACTCCAAAACTCCGAAACTCCAAAACTCCGAAACTCCAAAACTCCAAAACTCCGAAACTCCAAAACTCCAAAACTCCAAAACTCCGAAACTCCGAAACTCCAAAACTCCAAAACTCCGAAACTCCAAAACTCCAAAACTCCAAAACTCCGAAACTCCAAAACTCCAAAACTCCAAAACTCCAAAACTCCGAAACTCGGAAACTCCAAAACTCCAAAACTCCGAAACTCCATAACTCCAAAACTCCGAAACTCCAAAACTCCAAAACTCCAAAACTCCAAAACTCCAAAACTCCGAAACTCCAAAACACCGAAACTCCAAAACTCCAAAACTCCGAAACTCCAAAACTCCAAAACTCCAAAACTCCAAAACTCCGAAACTCCGAAACTCCAAAACTCCAAAACTCCAAAACTCCAAAACTGCAAAACTCCAAAACTGCAAAACTCCGAAACTCCAAAACTCCAAAACTCCAAAACTCCGAAACTCCGAAACTCCAAAACTCCGAAACTCCGAAACTCCAAAACTCCAAAACTCCAAAACTCCGAAACTCCAAAACTCCGAAACTCCGAAACTCCAAAACTCCAAAACTCCGAAACTCCGAAACTCCGAAACTCCAAAACTCCAAAACTCCGAAACTCCAAAACTCCGAAACTCCAAAACTCCAAAACTCCAAAACTCCAAAACTCCGAAACTCCAAAACTCCGAAACTCCAAAACTCCAAAACTCCAAAACTCCGAAACTCCAAAACTCCAAAACTCCGAAACTCCGAAACTCCAAAACTCCAAAACTCCAAAACTCCAAAACTCCAAAACTCCGAAACTCCAAAACTCCGAAACTCCAAAACTCCAAAACTCCAAAACTCCAAAACTCCGAAACTCCAAAACTCCAAAACTCCAAAACTCCGAAACTCCGAAACTCCGAAACTCCGAAACTCCGAAACTCCAAAACTCCAAAACTCCAAAACTCCAAAACTCCGAAACTCCGAAACTCCGAAACTCCAAAACTCCAAAACTCCGAAACTCCGAAACTCCGAAACTCCAAAACTCCGAAACTCCAAAACTCCGAAACTCCGAAACTCCGAAACTCCAAAACTCCAAAACTCCGAAACTCCAAAACTCCGAAACTCCAAAGCTCCAAAACTCCAAAACTCCAAAACTCCGAAACTCCAAAACTCCGAAACTCCAAAACTCCAAAACTCCAAAACTCCGAAACTCCAAAACTCCAAAACTCCGAAACTCCGAAACTCCAAAACTCCAAAACTCCAAAACTCCAAAACTCCAAAACTCCGAAACTCCAAAACTCCGAAACTCCAAAACTCCAAAACTCCAAAACTCCAAAACTCCAAAACTCCGAAACTCCAAAACTCCAAAACTCCAAAACTCCGAAACTCCGAAACTCCGAAACTCAGAAACTCCAAAACTCCAAAACTCCAAAACTCCAAAACTCCGAAACTCCGAAACTCCAAAACTCCGAAACTCCGAAACTCCAAAACTCCAAAACTCCGAAACTCCGAAACTCCAAAACTCCAAAACTCCGAAACTGCAAAACTCCAAAACTGCAAAACTCCGAAACTCCAAAACTCCAAAACTCCAAAACTCCGAAACTCCGAAACTCCGAAACTCCAAAACTCCGAAACTCCGAAACTCCAAAACTCCAAAACTCCAAAACTCCGAAACTCCTAAAACTCCGATACTCCGAAACTCCAAAACTCCAAAACTCCAAAACTCCGAAACTCCGAAACTCCGAAACTCCGAAACTCCAAAACTCCAAAACTCCGAAACTCGGAAACTCCAAAACTCCAAAACTCCGAAACTTCATAACTCCAAAACTCCGAAACTCCAAAACTCCAAAACTCCAAAACTCCAAAACTCCGAAACTCCAAAACTCCGAAACTCCAAACCTCCAAAACTCCGAAACTCCAAAACTCCAAAACTCCAAAACTCCGAAACTCCGAAACTCCAAAACTCCAAAACTCCGAAACTCCAAAACTCCAAAACTCCGAAACTCCAAAACTCCAAAACTCCAAAACTCCAAAACTCCAAAACTGCAAAACTCCAAAATTCCAAAACTCTAAAACTCCAAAACTCCAAAACTCCGAAACTCCAAAACTCCAAAACTCCAATACTCCGAAACTCCAAAACTCCGAAACTCCGAAACTCCAAAACTCCAAAACTCCGAAACTCCAAAACTCCGAAACTCCGAAACTCCGAAACTCCAAAACTCCGAAACTCCAAAACTCCAAAACTCCAAAACTCCAAAACTCCGAAACTCCAAAACTCCGAAACTCCAAACCTCCAAAACTCCGAAACTCCAAAACTCCAAAACTCCAAAACTCCAAAACTCCGAAACTCCGAAACTCCAAAACTCCAAAACTCCGAAACTCCAAAACTCCAAAACTCCGAAACTCCAAAACTCCAAAACTCCAAAACTCCAAAACTGCAAAACTCCAAAATTCCAAAACTCTAAAACTCCAAAACTCCAAAACTCCGAAACTCCAAAACTCCAAAACTCCAATACTCCGAAACTCCAAAACTCCGAAACTCCGAAACTCCAAAACTCCAAAACTCCGAAACTCCAAAACACCGAAACTCCAAAACTCCAAAACTCCAAAACTCCGAAACTCGGAAACTCCAAAACTCCAAAACTCCGAAACTCCATAACTCCAAAACTCCGAAACTCCAAAACTCCAAAACTCCAAAACTCCAAAACTCCAAAACTCCGAAACTCCAAAACACCGAAACTCCAAAACTCCAAAACTCCGAAACTCCAAAACTCCAAAACTCCAAAACTCCAAAACTCCGAAACTCCGAAACTCCAAAACTCCAAAACTCCAAAACTCCAAAACTGCAAAACTCCGAAACTCCAAAACTCCAAAACTCCGAAACTCCAAAACTCCAAAACTCCGAAACTCCAAAACTCCAAAACTCCAAAACTCCAAAACTCCAAAACTCCAAAACTGCAAAACTCCAAAATTCCAAAACTCTAAAACTCCAAAACTCCAAAACTCCAAAACTCCGAAACTCCGAAACTCCAAAACTCCAAAACTCCAAAACTCCAAAACTCCGAAACTCCAAAACTCCGAAACTCCAAAACTCCAAAACTCCAAAACTCCAAAACTCCAAAACTCCGAAACTCCAAAACTCCAAAACTCCAAAACTCCGAAACTCCGAAACTCCGAAACTCCGAAACTCCAAAACTCCAAAACTCCAAAACTCCAAAACTCCGAAACTCCGAAACTCCAAAACTCCGAAACTCCGAAACTCCAAAACTCCAAAACTCCGAAACTCCGAAACTCCAAAACTCCAAAACTCCGAAACTGCAAAACTCCAAAACTGCAAAACTCCGAAACTCCAAAACTCCGAAACTCCGAAACTCCAAAACTCCAAAACTCCAAAACTCCGAAACTCCTAAAACTCCGATACTCCGAAACTCCAAAACTCCAAAACTCCAAAACTCCGAAACTCCGAAACTCCGAAACTCCGAAACTCCAAAACTCCAAAACTCCGAAACTCGGAAACTCCAAAACTCCAAAACTCCGAAACTCCATAACTCCAAAACTCCGAAACTCCAAAACTCCAAAACTCCAAAACTCCAAAACTCCGAAACTCCAAAACTCCGAAACTCCAAACCTCCAAAACTCCGAAACTCCAAAACTCCAAAACTCCAAAACTCCGAAACTCCGAAACTCCAAAACTCCAAAACTCCGAAACTCCAAAACTCCAAAACTCCGAAACTCCAAAACTCCAAAACTCCAAAACTCCAAAACTCCAAAACTGCAAAACTCCAAAATTCCAAAACTCTAAAACTCCAAAACTCCAAAACTCCGAAACTCCAAAACTCCAAAACTCCAATACTCCGAAACTCCAAAACTCCGAAACTCCGAAACTCCAAAACTCCAAAACTCCGAAACTCCAAAACTCCGAAACTCCGAAACTCCAAAACTCCGAAACTCCAAAACTCCAAAACTCCAAAACTCCGAAACTCCAAAACTCCAAAACTCCAAAACTCCAAAACTCCGAAACTCCAAAATCCAAAACTCCAAAACTCCAAAACTCCAAAACTCCGAAACTCGGAAACTCCAAAACTCCAAAACTCCGAAACTCCATAACTCCAAAACTCCAAAACTCCGAAACTCCAAAACTCCGAAACTCCAAAACTCCAAAACTCCGAAACTCCAAAACTCCAAAACTCCAAAACTCCGAAACTCCGAAACTCCAAAACTCCAAAACTCCGAAACTCCAAAACTCCAAAACTCCAAAACTCCGAAACTCCAAAACTCCAAAACTCCAAAACTCCGAAACTCCAAAATCCAAAACTCCAAAACTCCAAAACTCCAAAACTCCGAAACTCGGAAACTCCAAAACTCCAAAACTCCGAAACTCCATAACTCCAAAACTCCAAAACTCCGAAACTCCAAAACTCCGAAACTCCAAAACTCCAAAACTCCGAAACTCCAAAACTCCAAAACTCCAAAACTCCAAAACTCCAGAACTCCAAAACTCCAAAACTCCGAAACTCCAAAACTCCGAAACTCCGAAACTCCAAAACTCCAAAACTCCGAAACTCCGAAACTCCAAAACTCCAAAACTCCGAAACTGCAAAACTCCAAAACTGCAAAACTCCGAAACTCCAAAACTCCGAAACTCCGAAACTCCAAAACTCCAAAACTCCAAAACTCCGAAACTCCTAAAACTCCGATACTCCGAAACTCCAAAACTCCAAAACTCCAAAACTCCGAAACTCCGAAACTCCGAAACTCCGAAACTCCAAAACTCCAAAACTCCGAAACTCGGAAACTCCAAAACTCCAAAACTCCGAAACTCCATAACTCCAAAACTCCGAAACTCCAAAACTCCAAAACTCCAAAACTCCAAAACTCCGAAACTCCAAAACTCCGAAACTCCAAACCTCCAAAACTCCGAAACTCCAAAACTCCAAAACTCCAAAACTCCGAAACTCCAAAACTCCAAAACTCCAAAACTCCAAAACTCCAAAACTGCAAAACTCCAAAATTCCAAAACTCTAAAACTCCAAAACTCCAAAACTCCGAAACTCCAAAACTCCAAAACTCCAATACTCCGAAACTCCAAAACTCCGAAACTCCGAAACTCCAAAACTCCAAAACTCCGAAACTCCAAAACTCCGAAACTCCGAAACTCCAAAACTCCGAAACTCCAAAACTCCAAAACTCCAAAACTCCGAAACTCCAAAACTCCAAAACTCCAAAACTTCAAAACTCCGAAACTCCAAAATCCAAAACTCCAAAACTCCAAAACTCCAAAACTCCGAAACTCGGAAACTCCAAAACTCCAAAACTCCGAAACTCCATAACTCCAAAACTCCAAAACTCCGAAACTCCAAAACTCCGAAACTCCAAAACTCCAAAACTCCGAAACTCCAAAACTCCAAAACTCCAAAACTCCGAAACTCCGAAACTCCAAAACTCCAAAACTCCGAAACTCCAAAACTCCAAAACTCCAAAACTCCAAAACTCCGAAACTCGGAAACTCCAAAACTCCAAAACTCCGAAACTCCATAACTCCAAAACTCCGAAACTCCAAAACTCCAAAACTCCAAAACTCCAAAACTCCAAAACTCCGAAACTCCAAAACACCGAAACTCCAAAACTCCAAAACTCCGAAACTCCAAAACTCCAAAACTCCAAAACTCCAAAACTCCGAAACTCCGAAACTCCAAAACTCCAAAACTCCAAAACTCCAAAACTGCAAAACTCCAAAACTGCAAAACTCCGAAACTCCAAAACTCCAAAACTCCAAAACTCCGAAACTCCGAAACTCCAAAACTCCGAAACTCCGAAACTCCGAAACTCCGAAACTCCAAAACTCCAAAACTCCAAAACTCCAAAACTCCGAAACTCCGAAACTCCGAAACTCCAAAACTCCAAATCTCCGAAACTCCGAAACTCCGAAACTCCAAAACTCCGAAACTCCAAAACTCCGAAACTCCGAAACTCCGAAACTCCAAAACTCCAAAACTCCGAAACTCCAAAACTCCGAAACTCCAAAGCTCCAAAACTCCAAAACTCCAAAACTCCGAAACTCCAAAACTCCGAAACTCCAAAACTCCAAAACTCCAAAACTCCGAAACTCCAAAACTCCAAAACTCCGAAACTCCGAAACTCCAAAACTCCAAAACTCCAAAACTCCAAAACTCCAAAACTCCGAAACTCCAAAACTCCGAAACTCCAAAACTCCAAAACTCCAAAACTCCAAAACTCCAAAACTCCGAAACTCCAAAACTCCAAAACTCCAAAACTCCGAAACTCCGAAACTCCGAAACTCCGAAACTCCAAAACTCCAAAACTCCAAAACTCCAAAACTCCGAAACTCCGAAACTCCAAAACTCCGAAACTCCGAAACTCCAAAACTCCAAAACTCCGAAACTCCGAAACTCCAAAACTCCAAAACTCCGAAACTGCAAAACTCCAAAACTGCAAAACTCCGAAACTCCAAAACTCCGAAACTCCGAAACTCCAAAACTCCAAAACTCCAAAACTCCGAAACTCCTAAAACTCCGATACTCCGAAACTCCAAAACTCCAAAACTCCAAAACTCCGAAACTCCAAAACTCCAAAACTCCGAAACTCCTAAAACTCCGATACTCCGAAACTCCAAAACTCCAAAACTCCAAAACTCCGAAACTCCGAAACTCCGAAACTCCGAAACTCCAAAACTCCAAAACTCCGAAACTCGGAAACTCCAAAACTCCAAAACTCCGAAACTCCAAAACTCCAAAACTCCGAAACTCCAAAACTCCAAAACTCCGAAACTCCGAAACTCCAAAACTCCGAAACTCCGAAACTCCAAAACTCCAAAACTCCGAAACTCCGAAACTCCAAAACTCCAAAACTCCGAAACTGCAAAACTCCAAAACTGCAAAACTCCGAAACTCCAAAACTCCGAAACTCCGAAACTCCAAAACTCCAAAACTCCAAAACTCCGAAACTCCTAAAACTCCGATACTCCGAAACTCCAAAACTCCAAAACTCCAAAACTCCGAAACTCCGAAACTCCGAAACTCCGAAACTCCAAAACTCCAAAACTCCGAAACTCGGAAACTCCAAAACTCCAAAACTCCGAAACTCCATAACTCCAAAACTCCGAAACTCCAAAACTCCAAAACTCCAAAACTCCAAAACTCCGAAACTCCAAAACTCCGAAACTCCAAACCTCCAAAACTCCGAAACTCCAAAACTCCAAAACTCCAAAACTCCGAAACTCCGAAACTCCAAAACTCCAAAACTCCGAAACTCCAAAACTCCAAAACTCCGAAACTCCAAAACTCCAAAACTCCAAAACTCCAAAACTCCAAAACTGCAAAACTCCAAAATTCCAAAACTCTAAAACTCCAAAACTCCAAAACTCCGAAACTCCAAAACTCCAAAACTCCAATACTCCGAAACTCCAAAACTCCGAAACTCCGAAACTCCAAAACTCCAAAACTCCGAAACTCCAAAACTCCGAAACTCCGAAACTCCAAAACTCCGAAACTCCAAAACTCCAAAACTCCAAAACTCCGAAACTCCAAAACTCCAAAACTCCAAAACTCCAAAACTCCGAAACTCCAAAATCCAAAACTCCAAAACTCCAAAACTCCAAAACTCCGAAACTCGGAAACTCCAAAACTCCAAAACTCCGAAACTCCATAACTCCAAAACTCCAAAACTCCGAAACTCCAAAACTCCGAAACTCCAAAACTCCAAAACTCCGAAACTCCAAAACTCCAAAACTCCAAAACTCCGAAACTCCGAAACTCCAAAACTCCAAAACTCCGAAACTCCAAAACTCCAAAACTCCAAAACTCCGAAACTCCAAAACTCCAAAACTCCAAAACTCCGAAACTCCAAAATCCAAAACTCCAAAACTCCAAAACTCCAAAACTCCGAAACTCGGAAACTCCAAAACTCCAAAACTCCGAAACTCCATAACTCCAAAACTCCAAAACTCCGAAACTCCAAAACTCCGAAACTCCAAAACTCCAAAACTCCGAAACTCCAAAACTCCAAAACTCCAAAACTCCAAAACTCCAGAACTCCAAAACTCCAAAACTCCGAAACTCCAAAACTCCGAAACTCCGAAACTCCAAAACTCCAAAACTCCGAAACTCCGAAACTCCAAAACTCCAAAACTCCGAAACTGCAAAACTCCAAAACTGCAAAACTCCGAAACTCCAAAACTCCGAAACTCCGAAACTCCAAAACTCCAAAACTCCAAAACTCCGAAACTCCTAAAACTCCGATACTCCGAAACTCCAAAACTCCAAAACTCCAAAACTCCGAAACTCCGAAACTCCGAAACTCCGAAACTCCAAAACTCCAAAACTCCGAAACTCGGAAACTCCAAAACTCCAAAACTCCGAAACTCCATAACTCCAAAACTCCGAAACTCCAAAACTCCAAAACTCCAAAACTCCAAAACTCCGAAACTCCAAAACTCCGAAACTCCAAACCTCCAAAACTCCGAAACTCCAAAACTCCAAAACTCCAAAACTCCGAAACTCCAAAACTCCAAAACTCCAAAACTCCAAAACTCCAAAACTGCAAAACTCCAAAATTCCAAAACTCTAAAACTCCAAAACTCCAAAACTCCGAAACTCCAAAACTCCAAAACTCCAATACTCCGAAACTCCAAAACTCCGAAACTCCGAAACTCCAAAACTCCAAAACTCCGAAACTCCAAAACTCCGAAACTCCGAAACTCCAAAACTCCGAAACTCCAAAACTCCAAAACTCCAAAACTCCGAAACTCCAAAACTCCAAAACTCCAAAACTTCAAAACTCCGAAACTCCAAAATCCAAAACTCCAAAACTCCAAAACTCCAAAACTCCGAAACTCGGAAACTCCAAAACTCCAAAACTCCGAAACTCCATAACTCCAAAACTCCAAAACTCCGAAACTCCAAAACTCCGAAACTCCAAAACTCCAAAACTCCGAAACTCCAAAACTCCAAAACTCCAAAACTCCGAAACTCCGAAACTCCAAAACTCCAAAACTCCGAAACTCCAAAACTCCAAAACTCCAAAACTCCAAAACTCCGAAACTCGGAAACTCCAAAACTCCAAAACTCCGAAACTCCATAACTCCAAAACTCCGAAACTCCAAAACTCCAAAACTCCAAAACTCCAAAACTCCAAAACTCCGAAACTCCAAAACACCGAAACTCCAAAACTCCAAAACTCCGAAACTCCAAAACTCCAAAACTCCAAAACTCCAAAACTCCGAAACTCCGAAACTCCAAAACTCCAAAACTCCAAAACTCCAAAACTGCAAAACTCCAAAACTGCAAAACTCCGAAACTCCAAAACTCCAAAACTCCAAAACTCCGAAACTCCGAAACTCCAAAACTCCGAAACTCCGAAACTCCGAAACTCCGAAACTCCAAAACTCCAAAACTCCAAAACTCCAAAACTCCGAAACTCCGAAACTCCGAAACTCCAAAACTCCAAATCTCCGAAACTCCGAAACTCCGAAACTCCAAAACTCCGAAACTCCAAAACTCCGAAACTCCGAAACTCCGAAACTCCAAAACTCCAAAACTCCAAAACTCCAAAACTCCGAAACTCCGAAACTCCAAAACTCCGAAACTCCGAAACTCCAAAACTCCAAAACTCCGAAACTCCGAAACTCCAAAACTCCAAAACTCCGAAACTGCAAAACTCCAAAACTGCAAAACTCCGAAACTCCAAAACTCCGAAACTCCGAAACTCCAAAACTCCAAAACTCCAAAACTCCGAAACTCCTAAAACTCCGATACTCCGAAACTCCAAAACTCCAAAACTCCAAAACTCCGAAACTCCAAAACTCCAAAACTCCAAAACTCCAAAACTCCAAAACTCCGAAACTCCAAAACTCCAAAACTCCAAAACTCCGAAACTCCGAAACTCCGAAACTCCGAAACTCCAAAACTCCAAAACTCCAAAACTCCAAAACTCCGAAACTCCGAAACTCCAAAACTCCGAAACTCCGAAACTCCAAAACTCCAAAACTCCGAAACTCCGAAACTCCAAAACTCCAAAACTCCGAAACTGCAAAACTCCAAAACTGCAAAACTCCGAAACTCCAAAACTCCGAAACTCCGAAACTCCAAAACTCCAAAACTCCAAAACTCCGAAACTCCTAAAACTCCGATACTCCGAAACTCCAAAACTCCAAAACTCCAAAACTCCGAAACTCCGAAACTCCGAAACTCCGAAACTCCAAAACTCCAAAACTCCGAAACTCGGAAACTCCAAAACTCCAAAACTCCGAAACTCCATAACTCCAAAACTCCGAAACTCCAAAACTCCAAAACTCCAAAACTCCAAAACTCCGAAACTCCAAAACTCCGAAACTCCAAACCTCCAAAACTCCGAAACTCCAAAACTCCAAAACTCCAAAACTCCGAAACTCCGAAACTCCAAAACTCCAAAACTCCGAAACTCCAAAACTCCAAAACTCCGAAACTCCAAAACTCCAAAACTCCAAAACTCCAAAACTCCAAAACTGCAAAACTCCAAAATTCCAAAACTCTAAAACTCCAAAACTCCAAAACTCCGAAACTCCAAAACTCCAAAACTCCAATACTCCGAAACTCCAAAACTCCGAAACTCCGAAACTCCAAAACTCCAAAACTCCGAAACTCCAAAACTCCGAAACTCCGAAACTCCAAAACTCCGAAACTCCAAAACTCCAAAACTCCAAAACTCCGAAACTCCAAAACTCCAAAACTCCAAAACTCCAAAACTCCGAAACTCCAAAATCCAAAACTCCAAAACTCCAAAACTCCAAAACTCCGAAACTCGGAAACTCCAAAACTCCAAAACTCCGAAACTCCATAACTCCAAAACTCCAAAACTCCGAAACTCCAAAACTCCGAAACTCCAAAACTCCAAAACTCCGAAACTCCAAAACTCCAAAACTCCAAAACTCCGAAACTCCGAAACTCCAAAACTCCAAAACTCCGAAACTCCAAAACTCCAAAACTCCAAAACTCCGAAACTCCAAAACTCCAAAACTCCAAAACTCCAAAACTCCGAAACTCGGAAACTCCAAAACTCCAAAACTCCGAAACTCCATAACTCCAAAACTCCGAAACTCCAAAACTCCAAAACTCCAAAACTCCAAAACTCCAAAACTCCGAAACTCCAAAACACCGAAACTCCAAAACTCCAAAACTCCGAAACTCCAAAACTCCAAAACTCCAAAACTCCAAAACTCCGAAACTCCGAAACTCCAAAACTCCAAAACTCCAAAACTGCAAAACTCCAAAACTGCAAAACTCCGAAACTCCAAAACTCCAAAACTCCAAAACTCCGAAACTCCGAAACTCCAAAACTCCGAAACTCCGAAACTCCAAAACTCCAAAACTCCAAAACTCCGAAACTCCAAAACTCCGAAACTCCGAAACTCCGAAACTCCAAAACTCCAAAACTCCGAAACTCCGAAACTCCGAAACTCCGAAACTCCAAAACTCCAAAACTCCAAAACTCCAAAACTCCAAAACTCCAAAAGTCCGAAACTCCGAAACTCCAAAACTCCAAAACTCCAAAACTCCGAAACTCCAAAACTCCGAAACTCCAAAACTCCAAAACTCCAAAACTCCAAAACTCAACTCCAAAACTCCAAAACTCCGAAACTCCGAAACTCCGAAACTCCGAAACTCCGAAACTCCAAAACTCCAAAACTCCAAAACTCCAAAACTCCGAAACTCCGAAACTCCAAAACTCCAAAACTCTAGAACTCCGAAACTCCAAAACTCCAAAACTCCAAAACTCCAAAACTGCAAAACTCCAAAACTCCAAAACTCCAAAACTCCGAAACTCCAAAACTCCGAAACTCCGAAACTCCAAAACTCCGAAACTCCAAAACTCCAAAACTCCAAAACTCCAAAACTCCGAAACTCCAAAACTCCAAAACTCCAAAACTCCAAAACTGCAAAACTCCAAAACTCCAAAACTCCGAAACTCCGAAACTCCGAAACTCCGAAACTCCAAAACTCCGAAACTCCGAAACTCCAAAACTCCAAAACTCCGAAACTCCGAAACTCCAAAACTCCAAAACTCCGAAACTGCAAAACTCCAAAACTGCAAAACTCCGAAACTCCAAAACTCCAAAACTCCAAAACTCCGAAACTCCGAAACTCCGAAACTCCAAAACTCCGAAACTCCGAAACTCCAAAACTCCAAAACTCCAAAACTCCGAAACTCCTAAAACTCCGATACTCCGAAACTCCAAAACTCCAAAACTCCAAAACTCCGAAACTCCGAAACTCCGAAACTCCGAAACTCCAAAACTCCAAAACTCCGAAACTCGGAAACTCCAAAACTCCAAAACTCCGAAACTCCATAACTCCAAAACTCCGAAACTCCAAAACTCCAAAACTCCAAAACTCCAAAACTCCGAAACTCCAAAACTCCGAAACTCCAAACCTCCAAAACTCCGAAACTCCAAAACTCCAAAACTCCAAAACTCCGAAACTCCGAAACTCCAAAACTCCAAAACTCCGAAACTCCAAAACTCCAAAACTCCGAAACTCCAAAACTCCAAAACTCCAAAACTCCAAAACTCCAAAACTGCAAAACTCCAAAATTCCAAAACTCTAAAACTCCAAAACTCCAAAACTCCGAAACTCCAAAACTCCAAAACTCCAATACTCCGAAACTCCAAAACTCCGAAACTCCGAAACTCCAAAACTCCAAAACTCCGAAACTCCAAAACTCCGAAACTCCGAAACTCCAAAACTCCGAAACTCCAAAACTCCAAAACTCCAAAACTCCGAAACTCCAAAACTCCAAAACTCCAAAACTCCAAAACTCCGAAACTCCAAAATCCAAAACTCCAAAACTCCAAAACTCCAAAACTCCGAAACTCGGAAACACCAAAACTCCAAAACTCCGAAACTCCATAACTCCAAAACTCCAAAACTCCAAAACTCCGAAACTCCGAAACTCCAAAACTCCGAAACTCCAAAACTCCAAAACTCCAAAACTCCGAAACTCCAAAACTCCAAAACTCCAAAACTCCAAAACTCCGAAACTCCAAAATCCAAAACTCCAAAACTCCAAAACTCCAAAACTCCGAAACTCGGAAACTCCAAAACTCCAAAACTCCGAAACTCCATAACTCCGAAACTCCGAAACTCCAAAACTCCAAAACTCCGAAACTCCGAAACTCCAAAACTCCAAAACTCCGAAACTGCAAAACTCCAAAACTGCAAAACTCCGAAACTCCAAAACTCCGAAACTCCGAAACTCCAAAACTCCAAAACTCCAAAACTCCGAAACTCCTAAAACTCCGATACTCCGAAACTCCAAAACTCCAAAACTCCAAAACTCCGAAACTCCGAAACTCCGAAACTCCGAAACTCCAAAACTCCAAAACTCCGAAACTCGGAAACTCCAAAACTCCAAAACTCCGAAACTCCATAACTCCAAAACTCCGAAACTCCAAAACTCCAAAACTCCAAAACTCCAAAACTCCGAAACTCCAAAACTCCGAAACTCCAAACCTCCAAAACTCCGAAACTCCAAAACTCCAAAACTCCAAAACTCCGAAACTCCAAAACTCCAAAACTCCAAAACTCCAAAACTCCAAAACTGCAAAACTCCAAAATTCCAAAACTCTAAAACTCCAAAACTCCAAAACTCCGAAACTCCAAAACTCCAAAACTCCAATACTCCGAAACTCCAAAACTCCGAAACTCCGAAACTCCAAAACTCCAAAACTCCGAAACTCCAAAACTCCGAAACTCCGAAACTCCAAAACTCCGAAACTCCAAAACTCCAAAACTCCAAAACTCCGAAACTCCAAAACTCCAAAACTCCAAAACTCCAAAACTCCGAAACTCCAAAATCCAAAACTCCAAAACTCCAAAACTCCAAAACTCCGAAACTCGGAAACTCCAAAACTCCAAAACTCCGAAACTCCATAACTCCAAAACTCCAAAACTCCGAAACTCCAAAACTCCGAAACTCCAAAACTCCAAAACTCCGAAACTCCAAAACTCCAAAACTCCAAAACTCCGAAACTCCGAAACTCCAAAACTCCAAAACTCCGAAACTCCAAAACTCCAAAACTCCAAAACTCCAAAACTCCGAAACTCGGAAACTCCAAAACTCCAAAACTCCGAAACTCCATAACTCCAAAACTCCGAAACTCCAAAACTCCAAAACTCCAAAACTCCAAAACTCCAAAACTCCGAAACTCCAAAACACCGAAACTCCAAAACTCCAAAACTCCGAAACTCCAAAACTCCAAAACTCCAAAACTCCAAAACTCCGAAACTCCGAAACTCCAAAACTCCAAAACTCCAAAACTGCAAAACTCCAAAACTGCAAAACTCCGAAACTCCAAAACTCCAAAACTCCAAAACTCCGAAACTCCGAAACTCCAAAACTCCGAAACTCCGAAACTCCAAAACTCCAAAACTCCAAAACTCCGAAACTCCAAAACTCCGAAACTCCGAAACTCCGAAACTCCAAAACTCCAAAACTCCGAAACTCCGAAACTCCGAAACTCCGAAACTCCAAAACTCCAAAACTCCAAAACTCCAAAACTCCAAAACTCCAAAAGTCCGAAACTCCGAAACTCCAAAACTCCAAAACTCCAAAACTCCGAAACTCCAAAACTCCGAAACTCCAAAACTCCAAAACTCCAAAACTCCAAAACTCCAAAACTCAACTCCAAAACTCCAAAACTCCGAAACTCCGAAACTCCGAAACTCCGAAACTCCGAAACTCCAAAACTCCAAAACTCCAAAACTCCAAAACTCCGAAACTCCGAAACTCCAAAACTCCAAAACTCTAGAACTCCGAAACTCCAAAACTCCAAAACTCCAAAACTCCAAAACTGCAAAACTCCAAAACTCCAAAACTCCAAAACTCCGAAACTCCAAAACTCCGAAACTCCAAAACTCCGAAACTCCAAAACTCCAAAACTCCAAAACTCCAAAACTCCGAAACTCCAAAACTCCAAAACTCCAAAACTCCAAAACTGCAAAACTCCAAAACTCCAAAACTCCGAAACTCCGAAACTCCGAAACTCCGAAACTCCAAAACTCCGAAACTCCGAAACTCCAAAACTCCAAAACTCCGAAACTCCGAAACTCCAAAACTCCAAAACTCCGAAACTGCAAAACTCCAAAACTGCAAAACTCCGAAACTCCAAAACTCCAAAACTCCAAAACTCCGAAACTCCGAAACTCCAAAACTCCAAAACTCCGAAACTCCAAAACTCCAAAACTCCGAAACTCCAAAACTCCAAAACTCCAAAACTCCAAAACTCCAAAACTCCGAAACTCCAAAACTCCAAAACTCCAAAACTCCGAAACTCCAAAACTCCGAAACTCCGAAACTCCGAAACTCCAAAACTCCAAAACTCCGAAACTCCGAAACTCCGAAACTCCGAAACTCCAAAACTCCAAAACTCCAAAACTCCAAAACTCCAAAAGTCCGAAACTCCGAAACTCCGAAACTCCAAAACTCCAAAACTCCGAAACTCCAAAACTCCGAAACTCCGAAACTCCAAAACTCCGAAACTCCAAAACTCCAAAACTCCGAAACTCCAAAACTCCAAAACTCCAAAACTCCAAAACTCCGAAACTCGGAAACTCCAAAACTCCAAAACTCCGAAACTCCATAACTCCAAAACTCCGAAACTCCAAAACTCCAAAACTCCAAAACTCCAAAACTCCAAAACTCCGAAACTCCAAAACACCGAAACTCCAAAACTCCAAAACTCCGAAACTCCAAAACTCCAAAACTCCAAAACTCCAAAACTCCGAAACTCCGAAACTCCAAAACTCCAAAACTCCAAAACTCCAAAACTGCAAAACTCCAAAACTGCAAAACTGCGAAACTCCAAAACTCCAAAACTCCAAAACTCCGAAACTCCGAAACTCCAAAACTCCGAAACTCCGAAACTCCGAAACTCCGAAACTCCAAAACTCCAAAACTCCAAAACTCCAAAACTCCGAAACTCCGAAACTCCGAAACTCCAAAACTCCAAATCTCCGAAACTCCGAAACTCCGAAACTCCAAAACTCCGAAACTCCAAAACTCCGAAACTCCGAAACTCCGAAACTCCAAAACTCCAAAACTCCGAAACTCCAAAACTCCGAAACTCCAAAGCTCCAAAACTCCAAAACTCCAAAACTCCGAAACTCCAAAACTCCGAAACTCCAAAACTCCAAAACTCCAAAACTCCGAAACTCCAAAACTCCAAAACTCCGAAACTCCGAAACTCCAAAACTCCAAAACTCCAAAACTCCAAAACTCCAAAACTCCGAAACTCCAAAACTCCGAAACTCCAAAACTCCAAAACTCCAAAACTCCAAAACTCCAAAACTCCGAAACTCCAAAACTCCAAAACTCCAAAACTCCGAAACTCCGAAACTCCGAAACTCCGAAACTCCAAAACTCCAAAACTCCAAAACTCCAAAACTCCGAAACTCCGAAACTCCAAAACTCCGAAACTCCGAAACTCCAAAACTCCAAAACTCCGAAACTCCGAAACTCCAAAACTCCAAAACTCCGAAACTGCAAAACTCCAAAACTGCAAAACTCCGAAACTCCAAAACTCCGAAACTCCGAAACTCCAAAACTCCAAAACTCCAAAACTCCGAAACTCCTAAAACTCCGATACTCCGAAACTCCAAAACTCCAAAACTCCAAAACTCCGAAACTCCGAAACTCCGAAACTCCGAAACTCCAAAACTCCAAAACTCCGAAACTCGGAAACTCCAAAACTCCAAAACTCCGAAACTCCATAACTCCAAAACTCCGAAACTCCAAAACTCCAAAACTCCAAAACTCCAAAACTCCGAAACTCCAAAACTCCGAAACTCCAAACCTCCAAAACTCCGAAACTCCAAAACTCCAAAACTCCAAAACTCCGAAACTCCGAAACTCCAAAACTCCAAAACTCCGAAACTCCAAAACTCCAAAACTCCGAAACTCCAAAACTCCAAAACTCCAAAACTCCAAAACTCCAAAACTCCAAAACTCCAAAACTCCAAAACTGCAAAACTCCAAAATTCCAAAACTCTAAAACTCCAAAACTCCAAAACTCCGAAACTCCAAAACTCCAAAACTCCAATACTCCGAAACTCCAAAACTCCGAAACTCCGAAACTCCAAAACTCCAAAACTCCGAAACTCCAAAACTCCGAAACTCCAAAACTCCAAAACTCCAAAACTCCGAAACTCCAAAACTCCAAAACTCCAAAACTCCGAAACTCCAAAATCCAAAACTCCAAAACTCCAAAACTCCAAAACTCCGAAACTCGGAAACTCCAAAACTCCAAAACTCCGAAACTCCATAACTCCAAAACTCCAAAACTCCGAAACTCCAAAACTCCGAAACTCCAAAACTCCAAAACTCCGAAACTCCAAAACTCCAAAACTCCAAAACTCCGAAACTCCGAAACTCCAAAACTCCAAAACTCCGAAACTCCAAAACTCCAAAACTCCAAAACTCCGAAACTCCAAAACTCCAAAACTCCAAAACTCCAAAACTCCGAAACTCGGAAACTCCAAAACTCCAAAACTCCGAAACTCCATAACTCCAAAACTCCGAAACTCCAAAACTCCAAAACTCCAAAACTCCAAAACTCCAAAACTCCGAAACTCCAAAACACCGAAACTCCAAAACTCCAAAACTCCAAAACTCCGAAACTCCAAAACTCCAAAACTCCGAAACTCCGAAACTCCAAAACTCCAAAACTCCAAAACTCCAAAACTCCGAAACTCCAAAACTCCGAAACTCCAAAACTCCAAAACTCCAAAACTCCAAAACTCCGAAACTCCAAAACTCCAAAACTCCAAAACTCCGAAACTCCGAAACTCCGAAACTCCGAAACTCCAAAACTCCAAAACTCCAAAACTCCAAAACTCCGAAACTCCGAAACTCCAAAACTCCGAAACTCCGAAACTCCAAAACTCCAAAACTCCGAAACTCCGAAACTCCAAAACTCCAAAACTCCGAAACTGCAAAACTCCAAAACTGCAAAACTCCGAAACTCCAAAACTCCGAAACTCCGAAACTCCAAAACTCCAAAACTCCAAAACTCCAAAACTCCGAAACTCCAAAACTCCAAAACTCCAAAACTCCGAAACTCCGAAACTCCGAAACTCCGAAACTCCAAAACTCCAAAACTCCAAAACTCCAAAACTCCGAAACTCCGAAACTCCAAAACTCCGAAACTCCGAAACTCCAAAACTCCAAAACTCCGAAACTCCGAAACTCCAAAACTCCAAAACTCCGAAACTGCAAAACTCCAAAACTGCAAAACTCCGAAACTCCAAAACTCCGAAACTCCGAAACTCCAAAACTCCAAAACTCCAAAACTCCGAAACTCCTAAAACTCCGATACTCCGAAACTCCAAAACTCCAAAACTCCAAAACTCCGAAACTCCGAAACTCCGAAACTCCGAAACTCCAAAACTCCAAAACTCCGAAACTCGGAAACTCCAAAACTCCAAAACTCCGAAACTCCATAACTCCAAAACTCCGAAACTCCAAAACTCCAAAACTCCAAAACTCCAAAACTCCGAAACTCCAAAACTCCGAAACTCCAAACCTCCAAAACTCCGAAACTCCAAAACTCCAAAACTCCAAAACTCCGAAACTCCGAAACTCCAAAACTCCAAAACTCCGAAACTCCAAAACTCCAAAACTCCGAAACTCCAAAACTCCAAAACTCCAAAACTCCAAAACTCCAAAACTCCAAAACTCCAAAACTCCAAAACTGCAAAACTCCAAAATTCCAAAACTCTAAAACTCCAAAACTCCAAAACTCCGAAACTCCAAAACTCCAAAACTCCAATACTCCGAAACTCCAAAACTCCGAAACTCCGAAACTCCAAAACTCCAAAACTCCGAAACTCCAAAACTCCGAAACTCCAAAACTCCAAAACTCCAAAACTCCGAAACTCCAAAACTCCAAAACTCCAAAACTCCAAAACTCCGAAACTCCAAAATCCAAAACTCCAAAACTCCAAAACTCCAAAACTCCGAAACTCGGAAACTCCAAAACTCCAAAACTCCGAAACTCCATAACTCCAAAACTCCAAAACTCCGAAACTCCAAAACTCCGAAACTCCAAAACTCCAAAACTCCGAAACTCCAAAACTCCAAAACTCCAAAACTCCGAAACTCCGAAACTCCAAAACTCCAAAACTCCGAAACTCCAAAACTCCAAAACTCCAAAACTCCGAAACTCCAAAACTCCAAAACTCCAAAACTCCGAAACTCGGAAACTCCAAAACTCCAAAACTCCGAAACTCCATAACTCCAAAACTCCGAAACTCCAAAACTCCAAAACTCCAAAACTCCAAAACTCCAAAACTCCGAAACTCCAAAACACCGAAACTCCAAAACTCCAAAACTCCGAAACTCCAAAACTCCAAAACTCCAAAACTCCAAAACTCCGAAACTCCGAAACTCCAAAACTCCAAAACTCCAAAACTCCAAAACTGCAAAACTCCAAAACTGCAAAACTCCGAAACTCCAAAACTCCAAAACTCCAAAACTCCGAAACTCCGAAACTCCAAAACTCCGAAACTCCGAAACTCCAAAACTCCAAAACTCCAAAACTCCGAAACTCCAAAACTCCGAAACTCCGAAACTCCGAAACTCCAAAACTCCAAAACTCCGAAACTCCGAAACTCCGAAACTCCGAAACTCCAAAACTCCAAAACTCCAAAACTCCAAAACTCCAAAACTCCAAAAGTCCGAAACTCCGAAACTCCAAAACTCCAAAACTCCAAAACTCCGAAACTCCAAAACTCCGAAACTCCAAAACTCCAAAACTCCAAAACTCCAAAACTCCAAAACTCAACTCCAAAACTCCAAAACTCCGAAACTCCGAAACTCCGAAACTCCGAAACTCCGAAACTCCAAAACTCCAAAACTCCAAAACTCCAAAACTCCGAAACTCCGAAACTCCAAAACTCCAAAACTCTAGAACTCCGAAACTCCAAAACTCCAAAACTCCAAAACTCCAAAACTGCAAAACTCCAAAACTCCAAAACTCCAAAACTCCGAAACTCCAAAACTCCGAAACTCCAAAACTCCGAAACTCCAAAACTCCAAAACTCCAAAACTCCAAAACTCCGAAACTCCAAAACTCCAAAACTCCAAAACTCCAAAACTGCAAAACTCCAAAACTCCAAAACTCCGAAACTCCGAAACTCCGAAACTCCGAAACTCCAAAACTCCGAAACTCCGAAACTCCAAAACTCCAAAACTCCGAAACTCCGAAACTCCAAAACTCCAAAACTCCGAAACTGCAAAACTCCAAAACTGCAAAACTCCGAAACTCCAAAACTCCAAAACTCCAAAACTCCGAAACTCCGAAACTCCGAAACTCCAAAACTCCGAAACTCCGAAACTCCAAAACTCCAAAACTCCGAAACTCCTAAAACTCCGATACTCCGAAACTCCAAAACTCCAAAACTCCAAAACTCCGAAACTCCGAAACTCCGAAACTCCGAAACTCCGAAACTCCAAAACTCCAAAACTCCGAAACTCGGAAACTCCAAAACTCCAAAACTCCGAAACTCCATAACTCCAAAACTCCGAAACTCCAAAACTCCAAAACTCCAAAACTCCAAAACTCCGAAACTCCAAAACTCCGAAACTCCAAACCTCCAAAACTCCGAAACTCCAAAACTCCAAAACTCCAAAACTCCGAAACTCCGAAACTCCAAAACTCCAAAACTCCGAAACTCCAAAACTCCAAAACTCCGAAACTCCAAAACTCCAAAACTCCAAAACTCCAAAACTCCAAAACTGCAAAACTCCAAAATTCCAAAACTCTAAAACTCCAAAACTCCAAAACTCCGAAACTCCAAAACTCCAAAACTCCAATACTCCGAAACTCCAAAACTCCGAAACTCCGAAACTCCAAAACTCCAAAACTCCGAAACTCCAAAACTCCGAAACTCCGAAACTCCAAAACTCCGAAACTCCAAAACTCCAAAACTCCAAAACTCCGAAACTCCAAAACTCCAAAACTCCAAAACTCCAAAACTCCGAAACTCCAAAATCCAAAACTCCAAAACTCCAAAACTCCAAAACTCCGAAACTCGGAAACACCAAAACTCCAAAACTCCGAAACTCCATAACTCCAAAACTCCAAAACTCCAAAACTCCGAAACTCCGAAACTCCAAAACTCCGAAACTCCAAAACTCCAAAACTCCAAAACTCCGAAACTCCAAAACTCCAAAACTCCAAAACTCCAAAACTCCGAAACTCCAAAATCCAAAACTCCAAAACTCCAAAACTCGGAAACTCGGAAACTCCAAAACTCCAAAACTCCGAAACTCCATAACTCCAAAACTCCGAAACTCCAAAACTCCAAAACTCCAAAACTCCAAAACTCCAAAACTCCAAAACTCCGAAACTCCAAAACTCCGAAACTCCAAAACTCCAAAACTCCGAAACTCCAAAACTCCAAAACTCCAAAACTCCAAAACTCCGAAACTCCGAAACTCCAAAACTCCAAAACTCCGAAACTCCAAAACTCCAAAACTCCAAAACTCCAAAACTCCGAAACTCCAAAACTCCAAAACTCCAAAACTCCAAAACTCCAAAACTGCAAAACTCCAAAATTCCAAAACTCTAAAACTCCAAAACTCCAAAACTCCAAAACTGCAAAACTCCAAAACTCCAAAACTCCGAAACTCCAAAACTCCAAAACTCCGAAACTCCAAAACTCCAAAACTCCAAAACTCCAAAACTCCAAAACTCCGAAACTCCGAAACTCCAAAACTCCAAAACTCCGAAACTCCAAAACTCCAAAACTCCAAAACTGCAAAACTCCAAAACTGCAAAACTCCAGAACTCCAAAACTCCAAAACTCCAAAACTCCGAAACTCCGAAACTCCAAAACTCCGAAACTCCGAAACTCCAAAACTCCAAAACTCCAAAACTCCGAAACTCCAAAACTCCGAAACTCCGAAACTCCAAAACTCCAAAACTCCGAAACTCCGAAACTCCGAAACTCCGAAACTCCAAAACTCCAAAACTCCAAAACTCCAAAACTCCGAAACTCCGAAACTCCGAAACTCCGAAACTCCAAAACTCCAAAACTCCAAAACTCCAAAACTCCAAAACTCCAAAACTCCAAAACTCCGAAACTCCGAAACTCCAAAACTCCAAAACTCCAAAACTCCGAAACTCCAAAACTCCGAAACTCCAAAACTCCAAAACTCCAAAACTCCAAAACTCCGAAACTCCAAAACTCCAAAACTCCAAAACTCCAAAACTGCAAAACTCCAAAACTCCAAAACTCCGAAACTCCAAAACTCCGAAACTCCGAAACTCCGAAACTCCGAAACTCCAAAACTCCGAAACTCCGAAACTCCGAAACTCCAAAACTCCGAAACTCCAAAACTCCGAAACTCCGAAACTCCGAAACTCCAAAACTCCAAAACTCCGAAACTCCAAAACTCCGAAACTCCAAAACTCCAAAACTCCAAAACTCCAAAACTCCGAAACTCCAAAACTCCGAAACTCCAAAACTCCAAAACTCCAAAACTCCGAAACTCCAAAACTCCAAAACTCCGAAACTCCGAAACTCCAAAACTCCAAAACTCCAAAACTCCAAAACTCCAAAACTCCGAAACTCCAAAACTCCGAAACTCCAAAACTCCAAAACTCCAAAACTCCAAAACTCCAAAACTCCGAAACTCCAAAACTCCAAAACTCCAAAACTCCGAAACTCCGAAACTCCAAAACTCCAAAACTCCAAAACTCCAAAACTCCAAAACTCCGAAACTCCAAAACTCCAAAACTCCAAAACTCCGAAACTCCGAAACTCCGAAACTCCGAAACTCCGAAACTCCAAAACTGCAAAACTCCAAAACTCCAAAACTCCAAAACTCCGAAACTCCAAAACTCCGAAACTCCAAAACTCCGAAACTCCAAAACTCCAAAACTCCAAAACTCCGAAACTCCAAAACTCCAAAACTCCAAAACTCCAAAACTGCAAAACTCCAAAACTCCAAAACTAAGAAACTCCGAAACTCCGAAACTCCAAAACTCCGAAACTCCGAAACTCCAAAACTCCAAAACTCCGAAACTCCGAAACTCCAAAACTCCAAAACTCCGAAACTGCAAAACTCCAAAACTGCAAAACTCCGAAACTCCAAAACTCCGAAACTCCAAAACTTCAAAACTCCAAAACTCCGAAACTCCAAAACTCCAAAACTCCGAAACTCCGAAACTCCAAAACTCCAAAACTCCAAAACTCCAAAACTCCGAAACTCCAAAACTCCGAAACTCCAAAACTCCAAAACTCCAAAACTCCAAAACTCCGAAACTCCAAAACTCCAAAACTCCAAAACTCCGAAACTCCGAAACTCCGAAACTCCGAAACTCCGAAACTCCAAAACTCCAAAACTCCAAAACTCCAAAACTCCGAAACTCCGAAACTCCGAAACTCCAAAACTCCAAAACTCCGAAACTCCGAAACTCCGAAACTCCAAAACTCCGAAACTCCAAAACTCCGAAACTCCGAAACTCCGAAACTCCAAAACTCCAAAACTCCGAAACTCCAAAACTCCGAAACTCCAAAGCTCCAAAACTCCAAAACTCCAAAACTCCGAAACTACAAAACTCCGAAACTCCAAAACTCCAAAACTCCGAAACTCCAAAACTCCAAAACTCCGAAACTCCGAAACTCCAAAACTCCAAAACTCCAAAACTCCAAAACTCCAAAACTCCGAAACTCCAAAACTCCGAAACTCCAAAACTCCAAAACTCCAAAACTCCAAAACTCCGAAACTCCAAAACTCCAAAACTCCAAAACTCCGAAACTCCGAAACTCCGAAACTCCGAAACTCCAAAACTCCAAAACTCCAAAACTCCAAAACTCCGAAACTCCAAAACTCCAAAACTCCGAAACTCCGAAACTCCAAAACTCCAAAACTCCGAAACTCCGAAACTCCAAAACTCCAAAACTCCGAAACTGCAAAACTCCAAAACTGCAAAACTCCGAAACTCCAAAACTCCAAAACTCCAAAACTCCGAAACTCCGAAACTCCGAAACTCCAAAACTCCGAAACTCCGAAACTCCAAAACTCCAAAACTCCAAAACTCCGAAACTCCTAAAACTCCGATACTCCGAAACTCCAAAACTCCAAAACTCCAAAACTCCGAAACTCCGAAACTCCGAAACTCCGAAACTCCAAAACTCCAAAACTCCGAAACTCGGAAACTCCAAAACTCCAAAACTCCGAAACTCCATAACTCCAAAACTCCGAAACTCCAAAACTCCAAAACTCCAAAACTCCAAAACTCCGAAACTCCAAAACTCCGAAACTCCAAACCTCCAAAACTCCGAAACTCCAAAACTCCAAAACTCCAAAACTCCGAAACTCCGAAACTCCAAAACTCCAAAACTCCGAAACTCCAAAACTCCAAAACTCCGAAACTCCAAAACTCCAAAACTCCAAAACTCCAAAACTCCAAAACTGCAAAACTCCAAAATTCCAAAACTCTAAAACTCCAAAACTCCAAAACTCCGAAACTCCAAAACTCCAAAACTCCAATACTCCGAAACTCCGAAACTCCGAAACTCCGAAACTCCGAAACTCCAAAACTCCAAAACTCCGAAACTCCAAAACTCCGAAACTCCGAAACTCCAAAACTCCGAAACTCCAAAACTCCAAAACTCCAAAACTCCGAAACTCCAAAACTCCAAAACTCCAAAACTCCAAAACTCCGAAACTCCAAAATCCAAAACTCCAAAACTCCAAAACTCCGAAACTCGGAAACTCCAAAACTCCAAAACTCCGAAACTCCATAACTCCAAAACTCCAAAACTCCGAAACTCCAAAACTCCGAAACTCCAAAACTCCAAAACTCCGAAACTCCAAAACTCCAAAACTCCAAAACTCCGAAACTCCGAAACTCCAAAACTCCAAAACTCCAAAACTCCGAAACTCCAAAACTCCAAAACTCCAAAACTCCGAAACTCCAAAACTCCAAAACTCCAAAACTCCAAAACTCCGAAACTCGGAAACTCCAAAACTCCAAAACTCCGAAACTCCATAACTCCAAAACTCCGAAACTCCAAAACTCCAAAACTCCAAAACTCCAAAACTCCAAAACTCCGAAACTCCAAAACACCGAAACTCCAAAACTCCAAAACTCCGAAACTCCAAAACTCCAAAACTCCAAAACTCCAAAACTCCGAAACTCCGAAACTCCAAAACTCCAAAACTCCAAAACTCCAAAACTGCAAAACTCCAAAACTGCAAAACTCCGAAACTCCAAAACTCCAAAACTCCAAAACTCCGAAACTCCGAAACTCCAAAACTCCGAAACTCCGAAACTCCAAAACTCCAAAACTCCAAAACTCCGAAACTCCAAAACTCCGAAACTCCGAAACTCCGAAACTCCAAAACTCCAAAACTCCGAAACTCCGAAACTCCGAAACTCCGAAACTCCAAAACTCCAAAACTCCAAAACTCCAAAACTCCAAAACTCCAAAAGTCCGAAACTCCGAAACTCCAAAACTCCAAAACTCCAAAACTCCGAAACTCCAAAACTCCGAAACTCCAAAACTCCAAAACTCCAAAACTCCAAAACTCCAAAACTCCGAAACTCCAAAACTCCAAAACTCCAAAACTCCAAAACTGCAAAACTCCAAAACTCCAAAACTCCGAAACTCCAAAACTCCAAAACTCCGAAACTCCGAAACTCCGAAACTCCAAAACTCCGAAACTCCGAAACTCCGAAACTCCAAAACTCCGAAACTCCAAAACTCCGAAACTCCGAAACTCCGAAACTCCAAAACTCCAAAACTCCGAAACTCCAAAACTCCGAAACTCCAAAACTCCAAAACTCCAAAACTCCAAAACTCCGAAACTCCAAAACTCCGAAACTCCAAAACTCCAAAACTCCAAAACTCCGAAACTCCAAAACTCCAAAACTCCGAAACTCCGAAACTCCAAAACTCCAAAACTCCAAAACTCCAAAACTCCAAAACTCCAAAACTCCGAAACTCCAAAACTCCGAAACTCCAAAACTCCAAAACTCCAAAACTCCAAAACTCCGAAACTCCGAAACTCGGAAACTCCAAAACTCCAAAACTCCGAAACTCCATAACTCCAAAACTCCGAAACTCCAAAACTCCAAAACTCCAAAACTCCAAAACTCCAAAACTCCGAAACTCCAAAACACCGAAACTCCAAAACTCCAAAACTCCGAAACTCCAAAACTCCAAAACTCCAAAACTCCAAAACTCCGAAACTCCGAAACTCCAAAACTCCAAAACTCCAAAACTCCAAAACTGCAAAACTCCAAAACTGCAAAACTCCGAAACTCCAAAACTCCAAAACTCCAAAACTCCGAAACTCCGAAACTCCAAAACTCCGAAACTCCGAAACTCCAAAACTCCAAAACTCCAAAACTCCGAAACTCCAAAACTCCGAAACTCCGAAACTCCGAAACTCCAAAACTCCAAAACTCCGAAACTCCGAAACTCCGAAACTCCGAAACTCCAAAACTCCAAAACTCCAAAACTCCAAAACTCCAAAACTCCAAAAGTCCGAAACTCCGAAACTCCAAAACTCCAAAACTCCAAAACTCCGAAACTCCAAAACTCCGAAACTCCAAAACTCCAAAACTCCAAAACTCCAAAACTCCAAAACTCCGAAACTCCAAAACTCCAAAACTCCAAAACTCCAAAACTGCAAAACTCCAAAACTCCAAAACTCCGAAACTCCAAAACTCCAAAACTCCGAAACTCCGAAACTCCGAAACTCCAAAACTCCGAAACTCCGAAACTCCGAAACTCCAAAACTCCGAAACTCCAAAACTCCGAAACTCCGAAACTCCGAAACTCCAAAACTCCAAAACTCCGAAACTCCAAAACTCCGAAACTCCAAAACTCCAAAACTCCAAAACTCCAAAACTCCGAAACTCCAAAACTCCGAAACTCCAAAACTCCAAAACTCCAAAACTCCAAAACTCCGAAACTCCAAAACTCCAAAACTCCGAAACTCCGAAACTCCGAAACTCCAAAACTCGGAAACTCCGAAACTCCGAAACTCCAAAACTCCGAAACTCCAAAACTCCGAAACTCCAAAACTCCAAAACTCCAAAACTCCAAAACTCCAAAACTCCAAAACTCCGAAACTCCAAAACTCCGAAACTCCAAAACTCCAAAACTCCAAAACTCCAAAACTCCGAAACTCCAAAACTCCAAAACTCCAAAACTCCGAAACTCCGAAACTCCGAAACTCCGAAACTCCGAAACTCCAAAACTCCAAAACTCCAAAACTCCAAAACTCCGAAACTCCGAAACTCCAAAACTCCAAAACTCTAGAACTCCGAAACTCCAAAACTCCAAAACTCCAAAACTCCAAAACTCCAAAACTCCAAAACTCCAAAACTCCGAAACTCCAAAACTCCGAAACTCCAAAACTCCGAAACTCCAAAACTCCAAAACTCCAAAACTCCAAAACTCCGAAACTCCAAAACTCCAAAACTCCGAAACTCCAAAACTCCAAAACTCCAAAACTCCAAAACTCCAAAACTCCGAAACTCCGAAACTCCAAAACTCCAAAACTCCGAAACTCCAAAACTCCAAAACTCCAAAACTGCAAAACTCCAAAACTGCAAAACTCCGAAACTCCAAAACTCCAAAACTCCAAAACTCCGAAACTCCGAAACTCCAAAACTCCGAAACTCCGAAACTCCAAAACTCCAAAACTCCAAAACTCCGAAACTCCAAAACTCCGAAACTCCGAAACTCCAAAACTCCAAAGCTCCGAAACTCCGAAACTCCGAAACTCCGAAACTCCAAAACTCCAAAACTCCAAAACTCCAAAACTCCAAAACTCCAAAACTCCAAAACTCCAAAAGTCCGAAACTCCGAAACTCCAAAACTCCAAAACTCCGAAACTCCAAAACTCCGAAACTCCAAAACTCCAAAACTCCAAAACTCCAAAACTCCAAAACTCCGAAACTCCAAAACTCCAAAACTCCAAAACTCCAAAACTGCAAAACTCCAAAACTCCAAAACTCCGAAACTCCAAAACTCCAAAACTCCGAAACTCCGAAACTCCGAAACTCCAAAACTCGGAAACTCCGAAACTCCGAAACTCCAAAACTCCGAAACTCCAAAACTCCGAAACTCCGAAACTCCGAAACTCCAAAACTCCAAAACTCCGAAACTCCAAAACTCCGAAACTCCAAAACTCCAAAACTCCAAAACTCCGAAACTCCAAAACTCCGAAACTCCAAAACTCCAAAACTCCAAAACTCCGAAACTCCAAAACTCCAAAACTCCGAAACTCCGAAACTCCAAAACTCCAAAACTCCAAAACTCCAAAACTCCAAAACTCCGAAACTCCAAAACTCCGAAACTCCAAAACTCCAAAACTCCAAAACTCCAAAACTCCAAAACTCCGAAACTCCAAAACTCCAAAACTCCAAAACTCCGAAACTCCGAAACTCCGAAACTCCGAAACTCCGAAACTCCAAAACTCCAAAACTCCAAAACTCCGAAACTCCGAAACTCCAAAACTCCAAAACTCTAGAACTCCGAAACTCCAAAACTCCAAAACTCCAAAACTCCAAAACTGCAAAACTCCAAAACTCCAAAACTCCAAAACTCCGAAACTCCAAAACTCCGAAACTCCAAAACTCCGAAACTCCAAAACTCCAAAACTCCGAAACTCCAAAACTCCAAAACTCCAAAACTCCAAAACTCCAAAACTCCGAAACTCCAAAACTCCGAAACTCCAAAACTCCAAAACTCCGAAACTCCAAAACTCCAAAACTCCAAAACTCCAAAACTCCGAAACTCCGAAACTCCAAAACTCCAAAACTCCGAAACTCCAAAACTCCGAAACTCCGAAACTCCAAAACTCCGAAACTCCAAAACTCCAAAACTCCAAAACTCCGAAACTCCGAAACTCCGAAACTCCGAAACTCCGAAACTCCAAAACTCCAAAACTCCAAAACTCCAAAACTCCGAAACTCCGAAACTCCAAAACTCCAAAACTCTAGAACTCCGAAACTCCAAAACTCCAAAACTCCGAAACTCCAAAATCCAAAACTCCAAAACTCCAAAACTCCAAAACTCCGAAACTCGGAAACTCCAAAACTCCAAAACTCCGAAACTCCATAACTCCAAAACTCCGAAACTCCAAAACTCCAAAACTCCAAAACTCCAAAACTCCAAAACTCCGAAACTCCAAAACTCCGAAACTCCAAAACTCCAAAACTCCGAAACTCCAAAACTCCAAAACTCCAAAACTCCAAAACTCCGAAACTCCGAAACTCCAAAACTCCAAAACTCCGAAACTCCAAAACTCCAAAACTCCAAAACTCCAAAACTCCGAAACTCCAAAACTCCAAAACTCCAAAACTCCAAAACTCCAAAACTGCAAAACTCCAAAATTCCAAAACTCTAAAACTCCAAAACTCCAAAACTCCAAAACTGCAAAACTCCAAAACTCCAAAACTCCGAAACTCCAAAACTCCAAAACTCCGAAACTCCAAAACTCCAAAACTCCAAAACTCCAAAACTCCAAAACTCCGAAACTCCGAAACTCCAAAACTCCAAAACTCCGAAACTCCAAAACTCCAAAACTCCAAAACTGCAAAACTCCAAAACTGCAAAACTCCAGAACTCCAAAACTCCAAAACTCCAAAACTCCGAAACTCCGAAACTCCAAAACTCCGAAACTCCGAAACTCCAAAACTCCAAAACTCCAAAACTCCGAAACTCCAAAACTCCGAAACTCCGAAACTCCAAAACTCCAAAACTCCGAAACTCCGAAACTCCGAAACTCCGAAACTCCAAAACTCCAAAACTCCAAAACTCCGAAACTCCGAAACTCCGAAACTCCGAAACTCCGAAACTCCAAAACTCCGAAACTCCAAAACTCCAAAACTCCAAAACTCCGAAACTCCAAAATCCAAAACTCCAAAACTCCAAAACTCCAAAACTCCGAAACTCGGAAACTCCAAAACTCCAAAACTCCGAAACTCCATAACTCCAAAACTCCGAAACTCCAAAACTCCAAAACTCCAAAACTCCGAAACTCCGAAACTCCGAAACTCCAAAACTCCGAAACTCCGAAACTCCAAAACTCCAAAACTCCAAAACTCCGAAACTCCTAAAACTCCGATACTCCGAAACTCCAAAACTCCAAAACTCCAAAACTCCGAAACTCCGAAACTCCGAAACTCCGAAACTCCAAAACACCAAAACTCCAAAACTCCGAAACTCCGAAACTCCAAAACTCCAAAACTCCGAAACTCCGAAACTCCGAAACTCCGAAACTCCAAAACTCCAAAACTCCAAAACTCCGAAACTCCAAAACTCCAAAACTCCAAAACTCCAAAACTCCGAAACTCCGAAACTCCAAAACTCCAAAACTCCAAAACTCCGAAACTCCAAAACTCCGAAACTCCAAAACTCCAAAACTCCAAAACTCCAAAACTCCAAAACTCCGAAACTCCAAAACTCCAAAACTCCAAAACTCCGAAACTCCGAAACTCCAAAACTCCAAAACTCCAAAACTCCAAAACTCCAAAACTCCGAAACTCCAAAACTCCAAAACTCCAAAACTCCGAAACTCCGAAACTCCGAAACTCCGAAACTCCGAAACTCCAAAACTGCAAAACTCCAAAACTCCAAAACTCCAAAACTCCGAAACTCCAAAACTCCGAAACTCCAAAACTCCGAAACTCCAAAACTCCAAAACTCCAAAACTCCAAAACTCCGAAACTCCAAAACTCCAAAACTCCAAAACTCCAAAACTGCAAAACTCCGAAACTCCAA
Organism: Amblyomma mixtum; assembly: GCF_055824585.1. Classification (NCBI taxonomy): domain Eukaryota; kingdom Metazoa; phylum Arthropoda; class Arachnida; order Ixodida; family Ixodidae; genus Amblyomma; species Amblyomma mixtum. The sequence goes on along the minus strand of NW_028317651.1, from coordinate 5,886,105 downwards.
AACTCCAAAACTCCAAAACTCCGAAACTCCGAAACTCCAAAACTCCAAAACTCCGAAACTCCAAAACTGCAAAACTCCAAAACTCCAAAACTCCAAAACTCCGAAACTCCAAAACTCCGAAACTCCAAAACTCCGAAACTCCAAAACTCCAAAACTCCAAAACTCCAAAACTCCGAAACTCCAAAACTCCAAAACTCCAAAACTGCAAAACTCCAAAACTCCAAAACTAAGAAACTCCGAAACTCCGAAACTCCAAAACTCCGAAACTCCGAAACTCCAAAACTCCAAAACTCCGAAACTCCGAAACTCCAAAACTCCAAAACTCCGAAACTGCAAAACTCCAAAACTGCAAAACTCCGAAACTCCAAAACTCCAAAACTCCAAAACTCCGAAACTCCGAAACTCCAAAACTCCGAAACTCCGAAACTCCGAAACACCAAAACTCCAAAACTCCAAAACTCCGAAACTCCTAAAACTCCGATACTCCGAAACTCCAAAACTCCAAAACTCCAAAACTCCGAAACTCCGAAACTCCAAAACACCAAAACTCCAAAACTCCGAAACTCCGAAACTCCAAAACTCCAAAACTCCGAAACTCCGAAACTCCGAAACTCCGAAACTCCAAAACTCCAAAACTCCAAAACTCCGAAACTCCAAAACTCCAAAACTCCAAAACTCCGAAACTCCGAAACTCCAAAACTCCAAAACTCCGAAACTCCAAAACTCCGAAACTCCAAAACTCCAAAACTCCAAAACTCCAAAACTCCAAAACTCCGAAACTCCAAAACTCCAAAACTCCAAAACTCCGAAACTCCGAAACTCCGAAACTCCGAAACTCCAAAACTCCGAAACTCCAAAACTCCGAAACTCCAAAACTCCAAAACTCCAAAACTCCGAAACTCCAAAACTCCAAAACTCCGAAACTCCGAAACTCCAAAACTCCAAAACTCCAAAACTCCAAAACTCCAAAACTCCGAAACTCCAAAACTCCGAAACTCCAAAACTCCAAAACTCCAAAACTCCAAAACTCCAAAACTCCGAAACTCCAAAACTCCAAAACTCCGAAACTCCGAAACTCCAAAACTCCAAAACTCTAGAACTCCGAAACTCCAAAACTCCAAAACTCCAAAACTCCAAAACTGCAAAACTCCAAAACTCCAAAACTCCAAAACTCCGAAACTCCAAAACTCCGAAACTCCAAAACTCCAAAACTCCAAAACTCCAAAACTCCAAAACTCCAAAACTCCGAAACTCCGAAACTCCGAAACTCCGAAACTCCGAAACTCCGAAACTCCAAAACTCCAAAACTCCAAAACTCCGAAACTCCGAAACTCCAAAACTCCGAAACTCCTAAAACTCCGATACTCCGAAACTCCAAAACTCCAAAACTCCAAAACTCCGAAACTCCGAAACTCCGAAACTCCAAAACTCCAAAACTCCAAAACTCCAAAACTCCAAAACTCCGAAACTCCAAAACTCCAAAACTCCAAAACTCCGAAACTCCGAAACTCCGAAACTCCGAAACTCCGAAACTCCGAAACTCCAAAACTCCAAAACTCCAAAACTCCAAAACTCCAAAACTCCGAAACTCCGAAACTCCGAAACTCCGAAACTCCAAAACTCCAAAACTCTAGAACTCCGAAACTCCAAAACTCCAAAACTCCAAAACTCCAAAACTGCAAAACTCCAAAACTCCAAAACTCCAAAACTCCGAAACTCCAAAACTCCGAAACTCCAAAACTCCGAAACTCCAAAACTCCAAAACTCCAAAACTCCAAAACTCCGAAACTCCAAAACTCCAAAACTCCAAAACTCCAAAACTGCAAAACTCCAAAACTCCAAAACTAAGAAACTCCGAAACTCCGAAACTCCAAAACTCCGAAACTCCGAAACTCCAAAACTCCAAAACTCCGAAACTCCGAAACTCCAAAACTCCAAAACTCCGAAACTGCAAAACTCCAAAACTGCAAAACTCCGAAACTCCAAAACTCCAAAACTCCAAAACTCCGAAACTCCGAAACTCCAAAACTCCGAAACTCCGAAACTCCGAAACTCCAAAACTCCAAAACTCCAAAACTCCGAAACTCCTAAAACTCCGATACTCCGAAACTCCAAAACTCCAAAACTCCAAAACTCCGAAACTCCGAAACTCCGAAACTCCGAAACTCCAAAACACCAAAACTCCAAAACTCCGAAACTCCGAAACTCCAAAACTCCAAAACTCCGAAACTCCGAAACTCCGAAACTCCGAAACTCCAAAACTCCAAAACTCCAAAACTCCGAAACTCCAAAACTCCAAAACTCCAAAACTCCAAAACTCCAAAACTCCGAAACTCCGAAACTCCGAAACTCCGAAACTCCGAAACTCCGAAACTCCAAAACTCCAAAACTCCAAAACTCCGAAACTCCGAAACTCCAAAACTCCGAAACTCCAAAACTCCAAAACTCCAAAACTCCGAAACTCCAAAACTCCAAAACTCCAAAACTCCAAAACTCCGAAACTCCAAAATCCAAAACTCCAAAACTCCAAAACTCCAAAACTCCGAAACTCGGAAACTCCAAAACTCCAAAACTCCGAAACTCCATAACTCCAAAACTCCAAAACTCCAAAACTCCGAAACTCCAAAACTCCGAAACTCCAAAACTCCAAAACTCCGAAACTCCAAAACTCCAAAACTCCAAAACTCCGAAACTCCGAAACTCCAAAACTCCAAAACTCCGAAACTCCAACACTCCAAAACTCCAAAACTCCGAAACTCCAAAACTCCAAAACTCCGAAACTCCAAAACTCCAAAACTCCAAAACTCCAAAACTCCGAAACTCCGAAACTCCAAAACTCCAAAACTCCAAAACTCCGAAACTCCAAAACTCCGAAACTCCAAAACTCCAAAACTCCGAAACTCCAAAACTCCAAAACTCCAAAACTCCAAAACTCCGAAACTCCAAAATCCAAAACTCCAAAACTCCAAAACTCCAAAACTCCGAAACTCGGAAACTCCAAAACTCCAAAACTCCGAAACTCCATAACTCCAAAACTCCAAAACTCCGAAACTCCAAAACTCCGAAACTCCAAAACTCCAAAACTCCGAAACTCCAAAACTCCAAAACTCCGAAACTCCGAAACTCCGAAACTCCGAAACTCCAAAACTCCGAAACTCCGAAACTCCAAAACTCCGAAACTCCGAAACTCCAAAACTCCAAAACTCCGAAACTCCGAAACTCCAAAACTCCAAAACTCCGAAACTGCAAAACTCCAAAACTGCAAAACTCCGAAACTCCAAAACTCCAAAACTCCAAAACTCCGAAACTCCGAAACTCCGAAACTCCAAAACTCCGAAACTCCGAAACTCCAAAACTCCAAAACTCCGAAACTCCAAAACTCCGAAACTCCAAAACTCCAAAACTCCAAAACTCCAAAACTCCGAAACTCCAAAACTCCAAAACTCCAAAACTCCGAAACTCCGAAACTCCGAAACTCCGAAACTCCGAAACTCCAAAACTCCAAAACTCCAAAACTCCAAAACTCCGAAACTCCAAAACTCCAAAACTCCAAAACTCCGAAACTCCGAAACTCCGAAACTCCGAAACTCCGAAACTCCGAAACTCCAAAACTCCAAAACTCCAAAACTCCAAAACTCCAAAACTCCGAAACTCCGAAACTCCGAAACTCCAAAACTCCAAAACTCTAGAACTCCGAAACTCCAAAACTCCAAAACTCCAAAACTCCAAAACTGCAAAACTCCAAAACTCCAAAACTCCAAAACTCCGAAACTCCAAAACTCCGAAACTCCAAAACTCCGAAACTCCAAAACTCCAAAACTCCAAAACTCCGAAACTCCAAAACTCCAAAACTCCAAAACTCCAAAACTGCAAAACTCCAAAACTCCAAAACTAAGAAACTCCGAAACTCCGAAACTCCAAAACTCCGAAACTCCGAAACTCCAAAACTCCAAAACTCCGAAACTCCGAAACTCCAAAACTCCAAAACTCCGAAACTCCAAAACTCCAAAACTCCAAAACTCCAAAACTGCAAAACTCCAAAACTCCAAAACTAAGAAACTCCGAAACTCCGAAACTCCAAAACTCCGAAACTCCGAAACTCCAAAACTCCAAAACTCCGAAACTCCGAAACTCCAAAACTCCAAAACTCCGAAACTGCAAAACTCCAAAACTGCAAAACTCCGAAACTCCAAAACTCCAAAACTCCAAAACTCCAAAACTCCGAAACTCCGAAACTCCAAAACTCCAAAACTCCAAAACTCCGAAACTCCTAAAACTCCGATACTCCGAAACTCCAAAACTCCAAAACTCCAAAACTCCGAAACTCCGAAACTCCGAAACTCCGAAACTCCAAAACACCAAAACTCCAAAACTCCGAAACTCCGAAACTCCAAAACTCCAAAACTCCGAAACTCCGAAACTCCGAAACTCCGAAACTCCAAAACTCCAAAACTCCAAAACTCCGAAACTCCAAAACTCCAAAACTCCAAAACTCCAAAACTCCAAAACTCCGAAACTCCGAAACTCCGAAACTCCGAAACTCCGAAACTCCAAAACTCCAAAACTCCAAAACTCCGAAACTCCGAAACTCCAAAACTCCGAAACTCCAAAACTCCAAAACTCCAAAACTCCGAAACTCCAAAACTCCAAAACTCCAATACTCCGAAACTCCAAAACTCCGAAACTCCGAAACTCCAAAACTCCAAAACTCCGAAACTCCAAAACTCCGAAACTCCGAAACTCCAAAACTCCGAAACTCCAAAACTCCAAAACTCCAAAACTCCGAAACTCCAAAACTCCAAAACTCCAAAACTCCAAAACTCCGAAACTCCAAAATCCAAAACTCCAAAACTCCAAAACTCCAAAACTCCGAAACTCGGAAACTCCAAAACTCCAAAACTCCGAAACTCCATAACTCCAAAACTCCGAAACTCCAAAACTCCAAAACTCCAAAACTCCGAAACTCCGAAACTCCGAAACTCCAAAACTCCGAAACTCCGAAACTCCAAAACTCCAAAACTCCAAAACTCCGAAACTCCTAAAACTCCGATACTCCGAAACTCCAAAACTCCAAAACTCCGAAACTCCGAAACTCCGAAACTCCGAAACTCCAAAACACCAAAACTCCAAAACTCCGAAACTCCGAAACTCCAAAACTCCAAAACTCCGAAACTCCGAAACTCCGAAACTCCGAAACTCCAAAACTCCAAAACTCCAAAACTCCGAAACTCCAAAACTCCAAAACTCCAAAACTCCAAAACTCCGAAACTCCGAAACTCCAAAACTCCAAAACTCCAAAACTCCGAAACTCCAAAACTCCGAAACTCCAAAACTCCAAAACTCCGAAACTCCAAAACTCCAAAACTCCAAAACTCCGAAACTCCAAAATCCAAAACTCCAAAACTCCAAAACTCCGAAACTCCAAAACTCCGAAACTCCGAAACTCCAAAACTCCGAAACTCCAAAACTCCAAAACTCCAAAACTCCGAAACTCCAAAACTCCAAAACTCCAAAACTCCAAAACTCCGAAACTCCAAAATCCAAAACTCCAAAACTCCAAAACTCCAAAACTCCGAAACTCGGAAACTCCAAAACTCCAAAACTCCGAAACTCCATAACTCCAAAACTCCAAAACTCCAAAACTCCGAAACTCCAAAACTCCGAAACTCCAAAACTCCAAAACTCCGAAACTCCAAAACTCCAAAACTCCGAAACTCCGAAACTCCGAAACTCCGAAACTCCAAAACTCCGAAACTCCGAAACTCCAAAACTCCGAAACTCCGAAACTCCAAAACTCCAAAACTCCGAAACTCCGAAACTCCAAAACTCCAAAACTCCGAAACTGCAAAACTCCAAAACTGCAAAACTCCGAAACTCCAAAACTCCAAAACTCCAAAACTCCGAAACTCCGAAACTCCGAAACTCCAAAACTCCGAAACTCCGAAACTCCAAAACTCCAAAACTCCAAAACTCCGAAACTCCTAAAACTCCGATACTCCGAAACTCCAAAACTCCAAAACTCCAAAACTCCGAAACTCCGAAACTCCGAAACTCCGAAACTCCGAAACTCCAAAACACCAAAACTCCAAAACTCCGAAACTCCGAAACTCCAAAACTCCAAAACTCCGAAACTCCGAAACTCCGAAACTCCGAAACTCCAAAACTCCAAAACTCCAAAACTCCGAAACTCCAAAACTCCAAAACTCCAAAACTCCGAAACTCCAAAACTCCAAAACTCCAAAACTCCGAAACTCCAAAACTCCGAAACTCCAAAACTCCAAAACTCCGAAACTCCAAAACTCCAAAACTCCAAAACTCCAAAACTCCGAAACTCCAAAATCCAAAACTCCAAAACTCCAAAACTCCAAAACTCCGAAACTCGGAAACTCCAAAACTCCAAAACTCCGAAACTCCATAACTCCAAAACTCCAAAACTCCGAAACTCCAAAACTCCGAAACTCCAAAACTCCAAAACTCCGAAACTCCAAAACTCCAAAACTCCAAAACTCCAAAACTCCGAAACTCCGAAACTCCAAAACTCCAAAACTCCGAAACTCCAAAACTCCAAAACTCCAAAACTCCAAAACTCCGAAACTCCGAAACTCCAAAACTCCAAAACTCCGAAACTCCAAAACTCCAAAACTCCAAAGCTCCAAAACTCCGAAACTCCAAAACTCCAAAACTCCAAAACTCCAAAACTCCAAAACTGCAAAACTCCAAAATTCCAAAACTCTAAAACTCCAAAACTCCAAAACTCCAAAACTGCAAAACTCCAAAACTCCAAAACTCCGAAACTCCGAAACTCCAAAACTCCAAAACTCCAAAACTCCAAAACTCCGAAACTCCAAAACTCCGAAACTCCAAAACTCCAAAACTCCAAAACTCCAAAACTCCGAAACTCCAAAATCCAAAACTCCAAAACTCCAAAACTCCAAAACTCCGAAACTCGGAAACTCCAAAACTCCAAAACTCCGAAACTCCATATCTCCAAAACTACGAAACTCCAAAACTCCAAAACTCCAAAACTCCAAAACTCCAAAACTCCAAAACTCCGAAACTCCAAAACTCCGAAACTCCAAAACTCCAAAACTCCGAAACTCCAAAACTCCGAAACTCCGAAACTCCAAAACTCCAAAACTCCAAAACTCCAAAACTCCGAAACTCCGAAACTCCAAAACTCCAAAACTGCAAAACTGCAAAACTCCAAAACTCCAAAACTCCGAAACTCCAAAACTCCAAAACTCCGAAACTCCAAAACTCCAAAACTCCAAAACTCCAAAACTCCGAAACTCCGAAACTCCAAAACTCCAAAACTCCAAAACTCCGAAACTCCAAAACTCCGAAACTCCGAAACTCCAAAACTCCAAAACTCCGAAACTCCGAAACTCCGAAACTCCGAAACTCCAAAACTCCAAAACTCCAAAACTCCAAAACTCCGAAACTCCGAAACTCCGAAACTCCAAAACTCCAAAACTCCAAAACTCCAAAACTCCAAAACTCCAAAACTCCAAAACTCCAAAACTCCGAAACTCCGAAACTCCAAAACTCCAAAACTCCGAAACTCCACAACTCCAAAACTCCGAAACTCCGAAACTCCAAAACTCCGAAACTCCAAAATCCAAAACTCCAAAACTCCAAAACTCCAAAACTCCAAAACTCCGAAACTCCAAAACTCCAAAACTCCGAAACTACAAAACTCCAAAACTCCAAAACTCCGAAACTCCGAAACTCCAAAACTCCAAAACTCCGAAACTCCAACACTCCAAAACTCCAAAACTCCGAAACTCCAAAACTCCAAAACTCCGAAACTCCAAAACTCCAAAACTCCAAAACTCCAAAACTCCGAAACTCCGAAACTCCAAAACTCCAAAACTCCAAAACTCCGAAACTCCAAAACTCCGAAACTCCAAAACTCCAAAACTCCGAAACTCCAAAACTCCAAAACTCCAAAACTCCAAAACTCCGAAACTCCAAAATCCAAAACTCCAAAACTCCAAAACTCCAAAACTCCGAAACTCGGAAACTCCAAAACTCCAAAACTCCGAAACTCCATAACTCCAAAACTCCAAAACTCCGAAACTCCAAAACTCCGAAACTCCAAAACTCCAAAACTCCGAAACTCCAAAACTCCAAAACTCCGAAACTCCGAAACTCCGAAACTCCAAAGCTCCAAAACTCCGAAACTCCAAAACTCCAAAACTCCAAAACTCCAAAACTCCAAAACTGCAAAACTCCAAAATTCCAAAACTCTAAAACTCCAAAACTCCAAAACTCCAAAACTGCAAAACTCCAAAACTCCAAAACTCCGAAACTCCAAAACTCCAAAATTCCGAAACTCCAAAACTCCAAAACTCCAAAACTCCAAAACTCCAAAACTCCGAAACTCCGAAACTCCAAAACTCCAAAACTCCGAAACTCCAAAACTCCAAAACTCCAAAACTCCAAAACTGCAAAACTCCAAAACTGCAAAACTCCGAAACTCCAAAACTCCAAAACTCCAAAACTCCGAAACTCCAAAACTCCAAAACTCCGAAACTCCGAAACTCCAAAACTCCAAAACTCCAAAACTCCGAAACTCCAAAACTCCGAAACTCCGAAACTCCAAAACTCCAAAACTCCGAAACTCCGAAACTCCGAAACTCCGAAACTCCAAAACTCCAAAACTCCAAAACTCCAAAACTCCGAAACTCCGAAACTCCGAAACTCCGAAACTCCAAAACTCCAAAACTCCAAAACTCCAAAACTCCAAAACTCCAAAACTCCAAAACTCCGAAACTCCGAAACTCCAAAACTCCAAAACTCCAAAACTCCAAAACTCCGAAACTCCAAAACTCCGAAACTCCAAAACTCCAAAACTCCAAAACTCCAAAACTCCGAAACTCCAAAATCCAAAACTCCAAAACTCCAAAACTCCAAAACTCCGAAACTCGGAAACTCCAAAACTCCAAAACTCCGAAACTCCATATCTCCAAAACTACGAAACTCCAAAACTCCAAAACTCCAAAACTCCAAAACTCCAAAACTCCAAAACTCCGAAACTCCAAAACTCCGAAACTCCAAAACTCCAAAACTCCGAAACTCCAAAACTCCGAAACTCCGAAACTCCAAAACTCCAAAACTCCAAAACTCCAAAACTCCGAAACTCCGAAACTCCAAAACTCCAAAACTGCAAAACTGCAAAACTCCAAAACTCCAAAACTCCGAAACTCCAAAACTCCAAAACTCCGAAACTCCAAAACTCCAAAACTCCAAAACTCCAAAACTCCGAAACTCCGAAACTCCAAAACTCCAAAACTCCGAAACTCCAAAACTCCAAAACTCCAAAACTGCAAAACTCCAAAACTGCAAAACTCCGAAACTCCAAAACTCCAAAACTCCGAAACTCCGAAACTCCAAAACTCCGAAACTCCGAAACTCCAAAACTCCAAAACTCCAAAACTCCGAAACTCCAAAACTCCGAAACTCCGAAACTCCAAAACTCCAAAACTCCGA